>NC_068981.1:60840749-60842308 GCF_001194135.2 Octopus bimaculoides
CATCAATTAGAAAGCAATTTTTTTCTTCTTAATCTTTGACAACTATATCTGGTCTATTTGTCTTAATTTCTCTATCTGTGTGTATTGGCATATCCCAGAGTATGGTTGCTTTCTCGTTTTCTGTGACATTTCCTGGCGTGTGTTTATACCATCTTTTTTCTGTTGTTATTCCATAATGTTGGCATAGCTTCCAGTGTATATAGGTCCCAGCTTTGTCGTGTCTGTGAATATATTCCTTCTTAGCCAGGACTGGGCAGCCAGAGATAATATGATTTATTATTATTATTATTATTATTATTATTATTATTATTATTATTACTGTGGTTGTTGTTTTTGTTGTTATCTTTGCCTTTCATTCCTTCGGGACCGTTGAAATATGTATCAGTTGAGGACCGTGATCGATATAATCGACAAGCCCATCCAACCGAATTTCTGTCCTTGTGTCTATAATAAAAAAAGATTTATTATTATTAATTTTTGTTGTTATTCCCTACGTGTTCCTACATCGTATATACTACCTACTAGATACTGAAGCTGTTCAAATATTTCTATTATTCAGTGCAGCAATCTCAAAACATTTTTCATTGCCTTTCTAAGGTGGTTGTGATTTTTCATTGCTATATTAAGTTACGCTTCGTTCTATTGTCTGTTTGTTGTTGTATTGCTGTATAAAAATCATTTCTAGTTGTTGGTGAGTGGCAATATAGTAATTACTTATATCAATAACTGGAAAATATTATGTGGCTAAATCAGTAATCGCATTTACTTCAATGTTAGAGAGGCAGAATATCCCGATATCACACAAGATTAATTGCAACGTACATTCCATATATTATTTATTTGTTATATTTAAGGTCAATTCTTGGTGTTTGTATAAATCATATATAAATAACGTCAGAGCAATGACTGCTTTCTAAATCATTATGCAATCTAATTCACTTAAATTGCGCTTAGCTGAACAAATATAACACTTAGGATTGTATGTGCTTACACGCACATGGACACACTCACACTCACACGCACACATTCATCCATACATAGAAACACACATACATACAAAAGGCAAACGTACACGCACACACATATACACATACAAGCACACACACACACGATGAGCCTCTGCAGAGTTTACCATTCGAGTAATTTACACACAAAGCAGAGAGTCCTCCTCCTCTGCACTTGAACTCGCTGGCCTAAAATGAGTTACGATATGTGGCCTAAAGTGAGTTACGCTGGCAAAAAGTGAGTTACGATGTGTGGAAGCAACAGATTCAAGACTTTCCCTCCTACAAATGATCTTGGGATGGTCCAAAGTACCGGAAGGCTATGGAACTACATTTTATCAAAAAGGTCTTACCTATGCTAAAACATATAAAAAGTAACACAGGCGCAGGTATGGCAGTATTGTACGAGGCTTGCTTCCAACCATATCGTCCGGTGTTCAGTCCCACTGCGTGTTACCTTCGGCGAGTGATTTCTACTATAGTGGATTCGGTAGGCGGAAACTGAAAGATGTCTGTCGTATATGTGTGTGTGTGTGTGTGTGTGTGTGTGTGTGT
>NC_068981.1:60843033-60844101 GCF_001194135.2 Octopus bimaculoides
TTTCTTTCTTTCTATTTTTTCTTTCTTTCTATTTTTTCTTTCTTTCTCTCCTTGGTCCCGTCCTTTTGTTTTCCTTTTTTATTCTCCCCAATCAACGGCTCCCCACTCTTCGAAAATTTACCATACATGCATACTTACTCACACGTACATACACAAACATATACACGCACGTGGAAGCACAATGGCCCAGTGGTTAAGGCAGTAGGATCGCGTTCGTAGGAACGCGGTTTCGATTACTAGACCGAGCGTTTTGAGTGTTTATTGAGCGAGGCTCCGGCGGGTGGGATGCTGTACTCTTTCACCGCATCTTTCTTTCACTCTTTCTTCCTGTTTCTCTTGTACCTGTATTTCCAAGGGCCAGCCTTGTCACACTCTGTGTCACCCTGAATATCCCCGAGAACTACGTTAAGGGTACACGTGTCTGTACACGTGTCTGTGGACTGCTCAGCCACTTTCACGTTAATTTCACGAGCAGGCTGTTCCGTTGATCAGATCGACTGGAACCTTCATCGTTGCAACCGACGGAGTGCCGCACACACAATGATCGTTCTCATCCTAATACAACTCAACTAATTCCCGATTGCACACATACAAACACACATACACATATGTATGTAACGCACGAATTTTCTGTAAATAACCATTCATGATGAATCCCTCAAAATAGCAAGATATTTCTAAATATATAACTATAAAATATTCTGACTCATAATATATCAAATCTGTACACCAATTCAAACAATCATAGATACATACATATATGCATATATGCAAGCATGTATGCATGTATGCATCCATCCATCCACACATATATACATGCATGCATATATATATACATACATACGTGTAAAAATATATATATATATGTGTGTATGTATGTGAGTGTATGGATCTTTTTTACCTTACTTTCCTTCACCTACCGTCTCTCCGTATTCTTTCTGTTGAAGAGCGTAGCTCGAAACGTCAAAGACTTTCCGTATTCCCGAGCGTCATACTAATATATCCTTTTGTTATTTACACCACCTGTCCTCGTCTGTTGTTATTATTTGTATATTCTCCCATATATAT
>NC_068981.1:60844512-60846847 GCF_001194135.2 Octopus bimaculoides
CTATATATATATATATATATATAGAGAGAGAGAGATAGATAGATAGATAGATAGATAGATAGATAGATAGATAGATAGATAGATAGATAAGGTGGGAGAGCAAATAGAATTGCGCAGGAAGAGGGAATGCCAGAAAGAGAGTGCAAGAGTAAGAGAATATTAATTTCATATTGTAGATGTATTTAGGCGTGATAATGATAAAATATTACAAAGTATATGTGCCCTAAAAATCAACAACACGCCTAATAATCCGTCGTGTTTTACATTTGTAGCGATCGAAATCTATATTGATGCGCTAAAGAAATAGACCATTGAAATAAAATCATTACTAAATATCGTTTTATCCTTCTCCGGTTCTAGCCCAAATCGAACTAAGTATCAGCAATGACATTCATTTATTCGCGATCAATTAAGCACACTAATATGAAGCCATAGCATCGGTTTAATCGACCATAAACATTCCCATAAACACATTAACGATATTTTTGATCAAAAGTAATTATTACTACGTGACTTCTGTTATTGTTATGGTTGTTATTTAGCATTAGGTCAGATTTAATTGAACGCACATATGATCAAAAGCTTTTCATCGATGACTAGTTTGCCTTTTTTCATGCATTGCATACCACTCAATGCATTATCAATGGAAATCCCTTTGTTGAGGTGGTAGGTTGGGATCTAAAGGAAATGATGTTGTTAATACTATTAGGTCGACCGGCCATGTAGTAAATGCATCGTTAGATCCGCATGGTTAATGATGCTTAGACGGGTGGATTGTACCCCAGTAGAATATTTATTTATAATTAGTTAATACCAAAAGTATGAAGTGGTCTAGCAGTAAATAGAATGCAGAAGTGGTTACACCACTCACCTTATCGATTATTCAGCAATAATTTTTATTATCTGAATGAAACATTATAAGAAAAAAATATATAAGGTAGTTCATCGAACTTATGCTTATTTTGTCCTTTTCTCCGTATAAAATAAAAGATAAGAGTAATGTATGTAATATGATTAAAATATAGCTGGATTTCACCTAGCAATAGATGCACCTACCTTTCTTTCAACACTACCTCTGCAATATGTTCCTTCCTCGATCTTTCGTATTATCACCCGATTTTTTTCTATTAGTCTATATTTCATCCTAATTTTCACACGTACACTTTACTTGTTATATTCCTGTGCATGAAAGCACACCGAAACAAAACAATAAGCATTATAGTGACATAACATTTACTTAATACTTATAGAGCGTGCACACACAGTTTATTAAGTTTGTTCTTTAGCAGAGTTAGGACGTAGTAGGACTCTTACTTTTCATGCTGCCCTTCCCTCTTTAGCTTCTCTGATTATATCAATTTCGGAGTAATGCACTTCAGAGTACACACAACTACGTCACAGTATGCAATCGTGAGCGAGATGCCTCCAGTTGTTGCTCGATACTATATTTTATAAGTTGTACTCAATTTGTCTTTGTATCTTTCCTTTGGTCCGCCACGTGACCAATTGCTTGTTCACCAAACAAGATATGTTCGGGGAGTCAGGCATGAGCGTCACATGTTTTCACCTCACCTGGAATTTGTTCAGGAAAGCATAAATGCTTGATATATGAGCTCTCTTGAGCACAGTTGTATTAGGAATTTTATTGGGCCACCTGATGTTAAGGAGTTTTCGCATGCATGACAAGTGAAATTGGTGACATATTTTTAGTATATCTTTGGTAAACTATCCTGATCTTAAAACTGTAGTGTAGTCACCAAGACAGGTTTTTGTATGCCAAATTTTGTTTTATAGTAAAGGCAAGGCTTTCCAAAAATCGTCCAAAGACAGACCTGGCTTTTGTTACTAGGGTTTGCTTGAAGTTCACTTTCTTGCTACGCTTCAGTCCTTGGATCTTATATATAATTTATATATATATTTACTCTTTTACTCTTATACTTGTTTCAGTCGTTTGACTATGGCCATGCTGGAGCACTGCCTTTAGTAGAGCAAATCGATCTCGGGACTTATTCTTTGTAAACCAGTACTTATTCTATCGGTCTCTTTGCTGAACCGCAAAGTTTAACGGATGTAAAACACACCAGCATCGGTTGTCAAGCGATGTTGGGGGGACAAACACAGACACACAAACACATATACACACATACATATATATACATATATACGTCGGGCTTTCAGTTTCCGTCTACCAAATCCACTCACAAGGCTTTGGTCGGCCCGAGGCTATAGTATAAAACACTTGCCCAATGTACCACGCAGTGGGACTGAATCCAGAACCATGTGGCTGGTAAGTAAGCTACTTACCTCGCAGCCACTCCTACGCCTATATATATAT
>NC_068981.1:60848786-60850903 GCF_001194135.2 Octopus bimaculoides
GCTACAAATGCAAAATTGGGTTGAGCCTGCAAATTACTACAGTGGGCCTGAATCCTGTTCACAAGATGAATCACATAAATTCCCTCCAATTCCGTTCAGTATACTGAAATATCGTTTTTGTCGACTGGCTTGTAATTTGTAATAAACAAAGTTAATTTACTGCAATCTGCGTAACAGCTTTTCTTTCCAGTCTTATCGTAAATATTGTATTAGATTTTCAGAAATATATTGCTGCTACTTTTGATTGATAAAGTTTCTTTTACTCACCATTCTTTACCTACTTCTGTCTAATTATTTACTCAAATTAAATTTTACAGCTCTATTCTATTTCCATATTGCATACTTAGGCACACAATGATAAGAAAAGGCATACTTTCATGCACATGTATAGAAACTTATATACATGCGCGTGTGTATAAATATATATACATTCAAGAAAGACAAAAGGAGGCTGATAAAGTTTCACGCAATTCATTTGATTGCACTCATACTTGAAGCAAAAGATAAATTCCTCACAAATCACATTCTGTTGTCTTAAATAGAAGTTGTCTTACATTGAGTAAATCAGTCACTGATATAGAAGAGAACGGATTGGACACAAACAGAAACTCCATTCACAATACCACAACTATATATTAAACAATATTTTAATGTGTTTCTAATTTTTGTTTCCCAAGAGATTATCAATGTTGTTACTTGATATGCAAAATGTAACAGCTACTTCATAAAATCATACTCCATATTCCTACAGGAACACACACATTCAAGTGCACGTGTATATAATGTATGAAAAGTTTACGTTAAGGTGGCGATGTATAACCATCATTTTCAATCTCTATGAGGTAGGCAGTAAAGTGAAGACGTTTTCGAAGAGATGTAAGGATTTTTGGTAACATCCTTGTTTATACCGATCGCAATGTATACATACGAAAATCAAGAAACTTTATATACATAGATACAAACATACATACATACATACATACACACATGCATACACACACACACACACACACACACACAAACACACATATATATGAACGTATAGAGGAGAGCGGTGAAAATGCAGGCACCCATCTATTCGCCGGCGATTATCTTTAAACTGGAGACGTTCACTTTTGTTCCTTTGCATATTGTATGTAACAGAAATCGTGTTCTCAACTGGAATGCATATAAAATTATGCTTTCGACATTTAATTGGCATGAGACGTTAGAACAGATACCCACATCTTCGACGAAAATCAAAATTGTAAAATGAACTTTGTTAATACTGTTACTGCATATATATATATATATATATATATATAAGCAATAATAAATCCCTGGACGGGGTATAGACATTAGCTGCAACGTGGACTATATTTGCCACTTAAATGCTGCGGCTAACCATTATGGGTGAATGCTACCGTAGCTTATAGCCCCAGGAGAACACCTTCGGGACTCCTTCGCATTGAAGACCGGTGATTGTCGAGCGCTGACGAAGGGTAAATACGCAGAAACTCGGGTTCCTGCGTATCACGTCAGGTTGATAATTGGAAAGATGACTTCCCTTTGTAAATACTGATAGGGTACAGAAAGTGTGTCAATAGCCAGCTAGAGAAGATGTTCTCCTCGGGCTACAAGCTGCAGTAGCATTCACCCTTAGTGGTTAGCCGCATTTAAGAGGCAAATATAGTTCACGTATATATATAATCATGGTAAAAATAGGAGTGATAATAGCAATAGCAATAATGATATCAATAATAATAATAATCATACACCCGTAGTCATACACACACACACACACACACATATATATATATTTATATATATACATATGAAGAATAATAATAAACGGAGCAAAACGCATATAATCAATAAGTTCCTTTAATTCCAAGGAATTAAAGGAACTTATTGGCCATATACGTTTTGGTCCATTTATTATTATTCTTCATATCTACTCAAAATACATCACTTTAACTTGGAATTTCTACCCATTAACCAGGTATGATATCCCAGTTTTTGTATATGATTTTTGCTACCCTGGTAACTATCAACATATTTATATTATCGAAGTCTTTTCAACCAAGATAATATTAATATATACATAAATTTATATATATATATATATATATATATAT
>NC_068981.1:60852828-60854195 GCF_001194135.2 Octopus bimaculoides
TATGTATGTATGTATGTATGTATGTATGTTCGTATGTATGTATGTATGTATATATATATGTGTGTATGCATGTATGTATTTAAACAAAAAATCAAATACCTTGAGCCGAATCACCCTACAAGTAGCCCAGACAACAGGAATCCACTCACTAATATCACTAATACCAACCATACACCATGCACCTACACAAACTACACTGACAATAAGAACACTACAAATAACCCCAATAGGACTAGCAGCAATATGAACAACGCCAAGGCTCATACACTAACCACTAATAGCGAAAACTAACGACACCACTAATACCGACAAACTGATATTAAATAAGATTAACGATATTAGCAAAACTAATAACACAAAGTACGTAAATAAGCCCCTAAATAACATTAACTACAAAATTAATAGTATAAACTTACACATCGGTACCGATAAAACTATAGTCACCCGACGAACTAATATGAACCCTGTTAATAGCAAGAAAACCAGGCCTTCTATCCCACATGAACCCTACGATAATAACACCAATAGGACAGGTAAAAGTAACACGAAAGTGAAACCCAACTATGCATATAACCAAGATACATACAACCATAAATTTACACGAATCATAATCATAGAGGTTAGCTACTATACTAGAAAAAACAACACAAAACAAATAAAATAGCGATAATATCTGGCTCGTAATCCCATACACGATGCACTTCAAATCAAACATAGTTCGCTCATTAATGAAAATCATAGATAAACACCTAAACGTTAACAATAAATACGAATAATTATTTAGGAATAAAATCAGAATAGGCTACAGTCTGACTAATAACTTAGCCACAATAATAGCCTCAGTTAATAATAAAAAAAATTAGAGAAATTCTTTGAAACTAGAAAGATTGTGAATAATAGAACTAAGCCCACCACTAGCGTGGAAAATCATAAAAGCTCGATTTGAATGAAAATCAAAAAAATGTGCAGATATGAACTTTGTTCGTCGCTTCTTCTCTGTAAACAGACCAATCCATTTCTCGACTGTATTGTAACTTGGGATGAAAAATGGATTCTGTACAATAATAAAAATCGTTCTTCGCAGTGGTTGGACAAAAATGAAGCATCGAAAATCTTCCCTAACCCCGAGCTCATCAAAAAGAAGGTTATGGCGACTGTTTGTTGTACTGCTGGACCCATCCACTACAAAATTTTAAAACCAGGAAGAACCATTACCTTAGAAACATATTGCCATGAAATTGCCAAAATGAATGAAAAACTGCTACTCCTCCATCCAAGACTTGTCAACAGAAGAGGGCCAATCATACTTCATGACAATGCTTAACCGCACGTTTCACTAACGACGCTTTAGAAGTTGAGGGAAGTTG
>NC_068981.1:60854316-60860204 GCF_001194135.2 Octopus bimaculoides
ATATATAATTGTATTTCGGGATGGTCATTTGTTTTTTTTTGTTTTTTGCTTAAAAAACACATGAACTATATATTCGTTCTTCACGTGTTTATTGCTGTGAATATTTTAACTCGTGTCCATTGTCCGGAAATCTATAGAAAAACAGAATGAATTAAGCGGAACAGGTGCATACGCAAGGACGGCGATTGTCGCTGTAGAGGTTACAAATGTGTGACAAAAGACTTCCAAATAAAGTATCACGAGAATTGAATCACCCAGAGTGTACTCACTAACATATAAACGACATGATTGATCTTGAGCATTGGGAATGCATTCAAACATTGAATATTTATTGTCTCCGGTGCTGCCATATACGCTGCATCATTTGCACAATATGAAGAGTATGCCACCGACATTGACTGAAACACCTTAAAATTATACTCAGAATTCATCGGCAGCTGGGGCCACGTGCCATTCGCCCCCTACACAATTCTGCCACAAAACGCATAAATTCACTGCAACCCAATTCACTTTCCTCAGCAAACGCTGCACTGTTTAACATTAACCCAAAACAAATCAAAGAAATAGATCCCATCACTTTGGAACGAAACCTGGACAAGTTTCTACCAGGAATATTAGATAAGCAATCTATACCCGGTTGTATCTCAGTCAAAAAAATCTCCCTACTTGAATGGGCCATGATAAAACAAAACCTGCCTTAAGAATGTCTCCTCAAACCCTCTCACATAGTAAAGTATGTTACGTAAGAAAGCGTAGCACGGTACCAGAATCTTCGTGATATTTTGAAATCATTTAATCTGAGCCTTTCCGATGTTCGTAATATATAATAGGATACTATTATATTATTCCATTAATTACGTTTTGTTTAGTTAAAGCCATTTAGTTATTTTAAATTGCTCTTAATGATAGGGTTTACATAATGAATACATGCTTTATTACACAAACTTGTATTAATTGATTTATCACTATCTGGCTTCTCCTTATTACAACTAAATATATATATATATATATATATATATATTAGTGTGTAAGTATAGAACGGATAAGTGAGACAAGAGAACAGATGCTTATTCCTTTCGTTTACAATTGTTTCATAATCTTGTGAGTCGTATAATAAATATTACATCAATGTTCACACGCACATAAAATATACGTATAAGTGTATATGTACATCCATTTATACAAGTGTTCTGTAGTACTTTACTAAAAAACTAATCCTCGGGATGTTTCACGGTTTCATCAATTCTACTACAGAAAGAATCTGGCTCAATATATCACACACAATGCATTCATATATTAAGTGGATGTTCGTTTAAGTTTCTGAGCACACAGAATCAGAATATTAGAGTGTGTAGCACGCCTGTGCTTTCGAATTAAACGTTCAGTCCATCCCATGTGCTGGCATATGGTTTCAAATTTTTGCACAAGGCTAGCGATTCGGGGAGCGGTTAAGTTGCTTACAAAGACCGCAGTTTTGAAATGGTACTTAGTTTATCCACCTCGAAAGGACGAAAAGCACAATCGACCTCGGAACGTGAAGGCGTTCAATTCGGAAAGTTAAGACAGAGGAAATGCCGCTGCGCATTTTGCCCCGCAGGCTAATGATCATGGCAGCTCGCCGTCTTGTACCTACATGTAATATCCGCGAGACGAATAAACTACACCACATAGTAAAGCAGACGAATCCGGGAAACAATAGACTGCTCAAAATTGAATTCAAATGAGTCCTTTCAAGAACACAAAATATTTCAAGGTACGAGTATCGAAACAATGAGCTTGTGATGGTGAGTGAAACGCCCTGATCATTAGACTGGTTTAGTGTTGTTTCTGCTTTACTCTAAAAGCCAACTACTCGCTAATTTTTGTTCACTTTACATCGAGGTTTCATTCCCATTCCCTCTTTGAAGTTATGTACTACATAAAGTTATTTCCCTGTTCATATTTTTTCAGTTAATCCTTTCAGCATCTTTCTAGTTTCCACTCATATCTGTTTGTGTATTTATCTAAATGTATTAAATCCATTAACTAGATTATGTGATAATATCTTAATTCGTTAGCATTTACATTTAATTTCTGATGTAGACCTTAAGTGCACCGAATATTCCTCACAGTGTGATGAAAAACAAATCTGAGAAGTGTCTGCTAACATTTATAGCCAGTAATTTGTAAATAATTCCTCGCTTTTAATTTTACACACTCGTTAATTTGACATATTCATAATGCAGATAATCAAATAATCATGAGTTACTAATACCCATCGTTTCAATTAATGAGTGCAGACTCGTACATACACTTATATTCATATAGAACGCTATACTTTGAAAATAACTTCATTCAAAAACTTGCTAATAGGTAATCAATATATAATTAAAATCTTTCATCAACACGCCTCCCCAAAAACGTTTGTATGAATGGTTGCATGTGTGTATGAGAACATTAACAAAATTAAATATATTTGAAGTCATATGTGTGTATGAGTGCCTGCGCCCGCGCATTTGTGTGTACGTGTTTGTGTGAATGTGCGCCTATGTGTCTGTGTTGGGTATAATGCACACACACACACACATACACACACATATATATGCACACACACATATACACGCACACACACACACACTCATTAAAGAGGACAACAAACGTTAATGCAAGGCAAACATCTTAAGTCATCTACATTAATATTTTTCTACAAACTTGTTGCCAACATATTCCATGTACCTAGTCGTTTAGATCATCTGTGAACTAAACCCCCATATTTTGTATAAATTGCCACGCAGAGAACTCAATTTTGGTACTGCTCACTATGGGCATTCCTCGGCATCTTACTCGAGGATATACTCCTATTAATTAGCAAAGCAAATGATCTTATCCGAAGAATGAGATGGAAGGCCTTCATCAACACCCTTCTGATTTCCCCTATTTGTCTCCGATGATGGAATATCCCATACTCTGAGATATCCCAGAAACAGCTGTAAGACTTTGAATTTTCTTCCAATAATATTAATAATAACGTATATGACTTGAGATGTGCCTTGCCTTAACGCTTGTTGACCATTTTAACAATTATATATCCGCTATATCAGAAATCTGCAATGGCTCCATAATTACTGGCTCCCTAGTAATCTATTACAGTACTTACCTAGCGTACCTTGTTTAAACCCCCTGTGAACTAAGCCCCAATATTTTGTGTATATGTATAGAGAAAAATATAAACGCAGTTACAAACACACGCATATATTAATGTACATTAGGGTCAGTCCATTTTTGTATTGCTATGTCTTTTCACGTAAGCTCCACTGCCTAGAATACATTAGAATTAAGAAGCCTATGGAACAGTTTATCCGTTTCTATTCCATTCCAAAATGTGGTCCTATCTCTTGTCCCATCATAATTTTTTGATTTTCTTTTTATCAGATTCCATTCCTATAGAAACTCCTGTTTTTCTTACATACTTGTGGATGTTGATTCACATATTTTGTGAGTGACCAGTAGCCCTTAGTTGCCAGGTTTACGTCATTCTAGGTTATCTATTAGATCTAATAAATCATATTGTTAAAGTTATTATCTTAGGAATAATGTAAGTTGCTTCGAGTTCAATTGTACCATAACGACTTAGATGATGACACAAATCGGCCATGAAATCCGGTCCTAACAACCAAAACTCGGACTGTAAAAACCAAACATTTTGTCTGATCACACTAGCATTTCTGTCGAATCCCAACTATTAAAAGCCTATTATGGACGCTAATGTATTAACTATTTATTTGACCTAAAGATCTCAATTGTGATCGTATTTTATGTTAATATTATTTCATAGTCAGTTTATTTTAAAAACTATAATTCGCATATATAAGATTATTTTCATTAATGCACTGACGTAATATATTTCGCATGAAATATATTTCTGATTACGAATATTATAGATTTCTGTTACTATTTATTTTAGTTTCACTGAATACTTAATAATCCTCTTATTCAAAATTGCTGAATATTTACAATTCTGGAAAACGCTTTTCTGCTTTGCTTCTGAAAGTATTTAGAAAGAAACAATATTGTAAATACTTATTTTCTCTGTCTCCAATGTTAGTGTGATCAATAACCAGAAAACATTTGCAAAACTAGCGTTAAGTGCAAATGGTGACTTTAACAATAAGAAACATATTCATTGAATTACTATATAAAAACTTTAGGAAATTTCTTATGGTTTTAGTGAGTTTTGAAGTATTATATGCGCCATCAACAGCGGCGTATGTTTTCGTCGATAAATCATAGGACACTCAGTTAAGAGACTGGTGTTTCGTAAATTATCACAGTTGATGTGTTGTACCTATGTTCAAAAACTATAAATCAAATCACCCTACCCTACCTAAGTGTATATAAAAAAAATCAATTGTAATTATCTGGAATAATAATTTGACAGATGCCTTGTTAGCTGACATTACTAAAAATAAAAATTCCACCTCCAAATATTACCATCACTTGCTAATGATTTTGAAAATTAAAAATCAATATTACCATCAATTGGTACACATTAAGTCATATTTCTACTTCATGTTGGAGGCCAGAATTTTATAGGAAAATAACAACATTTGTATAGCATTCATGTCCTTTATAGAGGATTTGCTGGTTCAGGTTAAATGAATTGGCTTCGAGTGAATGACTGTTTAATTACTAATTTTATAGCGGATCCACATGCTGTAAAATGATTAGATTTGGCTTATTGAATTTGCTTTTTTCTTCTATACATTTGAGACTTCTCTTTGGGTAAAAATACACTGTGCTGGTTTTCGTTTATTTGCCAATATGAAAATTTGAAACTGGTACTTCAAGCAAATAAAATACTTGCTTTTTAGGTTGCACTCACACCGACTGTAAGCACATATATCAGTGTGGCATATATTTAGAGTTTAGTGAATTAAAGTCATTGGGCATAGACTTGATCGAATGTACCTGAATTTGTATGGTCATAGAAATTAAGTATGTATATATGTATGTCTTTTTCTCTCTTTAATTTAGAGTAAACGTTTGACCGGCCACCGACCTGGTAGCAAGATTGTGAAGGAAAGTATCTTGATTTAACGGTTATCCTTTAAATCTAGTCGCAGATATCGTGATAATTTATACCAAAATTTTAAGTTTAGTCATATTTTCCTCCAGGTAGGTTGAAATATCCTATTGCACCAATAATAATGTGCTTGAAACTGAAAGTGCACATTGGATACTGAATTTGCAAACTCCTTACCAATGGGCCATAGATGTCCTCATTCTCTTGAATTTTTCACCAATTTCTAACCACATTTCTGTCAGGAGGCAGCTGAATTCCACAAGAGAGCATACCATTTCTTTGTAGACCCACACATCGTTATCTCGCCTGTTATATTTTAGCTTGGTGGCTGTTTTAATTTTGAAGTTCCACTAGTATTTTTCGACCCTTCAGTTTCAATAACGTCAGTTTCGCTTGTAAGTATATCTTTTTTGTTATACTGTTCCAGACCATTCTACCCACTGTATCGTGCCTCATGCTAAGCTAATTTCTGGAAGACCTTCTCTCACAGGTGCTGTGATATTTTTATAGAAGCCACCATAAGAACATTACTACTACTGCGACCAGAATAATGTCAAATCCCACCGACTCCATCTTGAAAATATGTTGGTTGCTGTAAAAAATACGTCACAGCAAACAACAGTCGGAGAGTTGCTTGCACCAGCAGATGGAGAGTTGCTGCTACTGCCGACGACAGACCTGTGTGTCTGAATTATATCAGTTATTGCAACACGTTTTCATGTTTCTTTATTTTCCTTTTCTTTTCCCACTTCTGTATTCCAACGCTTTAAATGAGCTATAAAGCTCTTATGAGCGGTGCGTATATATATATATATATATATATATA
>NC_068981.1:60860466-60863545 GCF_001194135.2 Octopus bimaculoides
TATATATATATATATTTATATATATACACATATACATAATGTATATGTATAGGGAAAATGGTTGCTATATTCCTATCCCTAGCTAACCACTACTGACCTGATAGCTACATACATAGAGAGACACAGAATGTACTAAATGTAGTTTAACGGAACTTAGTGCTTATTTCTATCAGAATAGATGAACATACGTATATGGAAAAGTATTCAGCATTTTGTTCGCACAATGTCAAGTATCAAGAAGTACAATTGAAATCTACTAGTCATAACGCATCAGCATTATAGTCGGTGTTCTTACTGCTGGTAATGTTGCTGTTATCGATGTCGGTGATGTCATCTTCGTTGTGGCTGCAGCAAGTGTCGTTGTCACTTAACCACAAATCAGTCTTGTTCTAGATAACCTATAATTAAAATGTGCTCCACCTTTAACATAAAGTTTATTCCTATATCAGACCTTGTGTTGCACCGTCTAAAATATTCGAAATTATTCGAAGTCGTAGAGTTTGATTTTAAGAAAATTTGGCTGTTATTTCTAGCCGGTAAAAACGACCGATGAGATACTCTCTTGTTTTACTGATGCTTTTTCAGTCTGAAGGTCAGTTCTGAGTAAGCAAGCTTATCCTTATCGTCATTAAAAGAAATAAATGGTCTGTTGCAAAAGATCTGGCAAAACGTCTTGGCAAGACAAGTAAAATATTTCTTGTATACATAAATGATTTCGTTTCCTCTTTCTGTCTATTCGGCTATATCTCTCTATCTCTCTGATTATCTTTATGGACAAATTTCCCTCCTCATCACAATCGCTAAGTTATCTTCCGATGTGTCAATCATTCTCTGTTTCTTCTCTCTAATTTATTTCTCTCGCGTGTTCCCTTCTAGATTTTGTGTCATGTGGAATATTGTTAGAAAACGTGGTAAGAGTCTTTAGATAGAGGAGAAGAAGAAATTCAAATATTCTTTTCTACTCTAAGCATAAGGCTCGAAATTTTGGGGGAGGGATCCAGTCGATTAGATAGACCCCAGTACGCAAATAATACTTAATTTATCGACACTGATAGGATGACAGGCAAAGTCGACCTCGGCGGAATTTGAACTCAGAACGTAAAGACAGACGAAATACCGCTAAGTATTTCGCCCGGCATGCTAACGTTTCTGCCAGCTCGCCGTCTTGGGAAATTCAAATGTTTAAACATTAAAAATATGGTTGTGAGACGATGGAAAAATTATGGTTTTCAGAGATATTTTTTAAGTATCACAAGAAAACGAGGACACCGACACTTAGACAAATCATGTGTATGTCAATATGTATGGTTACACACAAACACATGCGCGTGCATATATTTACATATTCCATATGCTAACTTACTCACACAGTCACACTGAAACACACACATGTATATATAACATAAATAGTTAGCTTTATAGCAGTTTTGTTTCCGATATACGTTGCTTTCTTCTAAACCTATCCAACAAAACTCCAGTGTTACTTGCAAGTTGTCGTTCATTTTCAAAACTTTCGCATACTAGTTCCATTTATTCTACAATGAATTATAGTGAGATCTTAGAACTATTTACGATAAATTGTATTGTCTAAATCAGATATGGGAAAAAGATTGTTTTCTAAAATAAAAAAAAGGAAAAAAAATATTATTTATATATATATTCAAGAAATAAATATATTAGAAAAACATTAAGAGATCGGGCACATATTTCTATATTGTATATCTACGTTTTTCAAATAAATATATTTTTTCCCTCATAATATTTTTTTCTCCACAGCGAGGTTATGTGCTTACACTTAATTCAATGTAACCATCAGCTATAAATGCGTCATATCACATATAGAGTGATGAATTGGCAGATTCATTAGAGTGCCAGACACAATGCTTCGCAGTATTAATTTCGAAACTCTGCGCTCATCAAATGTCAACATTGTCAATTATCGTTTCAGTTTCGATAGAAAGTACTAAACCAGAGATGTGCATCAGCGACGCTTTAAAGAGTTCAAAATCGGAGTTTTCTGTTATTTGTTCTAGTTCTTTGATTTCAAATCATTTTACGGTTAACTAAAAAGCTGCACTTAAACTATTACCCATTTGAAGACCACCATCAGTCATCTGGAGTGCTTTTAGCAGAGACCAGTCTTTCGCAGGCTGCTAGGCCAGGCTTTTGCGTTGAGAATACTTTCTTCCATTCCCCCGTACAGTCTATTTACATATTAATGACATGTACGTGGTATTTCGTTATGCAAACATAATATTCTATAAATTATATTAAACCTTTTCATAAGTCAACACACCACGTTCTACTGCGTTAGCAGCTAACTTTTCTACATTATTTATTAAGGTTATCTCTGTACATAATCTATAGAAACTATAGCCAACACTGAATTTTGCTACCAAGTTTCGTATCGAGACGTCAGATGCAAATGAGGTGATGGGCGTATATGACATATTTCGTGCGGTTTTGCCCCTTCATCAGCACCCATCTAACCCATTAATCATTCTCAAATATATTGCTTAAATATCCACTATATCTAGTGGTGTGTAGCAACTGGATACACCCATTTACATATTAAACGCATTCCTGGAACTGGAATACACTGATTGCCTGTTTTTCATATTCGATCACATTGTTTATATCTGACGTCTCAATAAGAAACATCGTAGCAAAACAGTGCCGGCTGTAGTTTCTCTCGATTATCTATAGAGATAAACTTAATAAATAATGTACAAAAGTGCACTTATCACAACGTTTAATATATTTATATATACTTATAGTATATTATGTTTGCATAAAGAAATACCACGTACCTACAAGTCATTAATATTAACGTACTAGTTCCAGGAATGCGTTTTAAATGCAAATTGGCGCTACTCAGTTAATAGTGTTAACTAGTTTGGTTAAAGCTACGGTCCAGAGTTGCCTCTCTTTGGTACTTCCCATTGATAATTGCTAAAGATCTAGAAACGCGACTGGGAATCCATAAGAGAAAATTTTACTCCTCGGTAATTGCACAGAATTTGTCTTTAGACGTTGAAATATGTCACAAACATATTTTAACTAACTAACCTAAATTTGC
>NC_068981.1:60863724-60864806 GCF_001194135.2 Octopus bimaculoides
GTGTGTGTGTGTATGCGTGTGTGTGTGTCTGTATGTGTGTGTGTATATATGTGTTTGTGTGTTTGTGTGTGTGTGTAAGATATGAGGAGTTTTCGTCTGGGTGACTCAAACTAATAGGTATGCGTTCTGAGTGCTTAAATTGGTATACCACTAAAATTCTACTTTGAACTGCAGTTGATGATGTGAATCTGTACTACCCATTTATCTATAACCATTTATCTATGAATTTACACACACACACACACACACACACACACACACACACACACTGGCAAACGAAACTACATATTATTTATTATATGCAAGTATTTACACTATACTCAGTTTTACTCCACAGAACGAAGTATTCACGAATGCTGGATAGAAGAAACTGCTTCCTGCTTTCATACGTTTACGATGTTTATGGGTTCAGTAATGAAGGCTTTTGATATCTGATAAACAGATGTAGGAAATTTTAATATCGAATTATTGTTATAGTGGTTTTATGTATGGGTCATGAACCTCATTACTTCTATTCAAGTTTTCAATCAATAGATTAATTTAAAATTATTACAGGAAGGTTAAATTTGGAATGATATTTGCTTTAAATGTGAGGTTTTCTTTACTATCATAAATAAGAGGTTAGATGTATGGGTTAGAAAACTTTTTCTGTTTCAAATTTCAACAATCATAATATTTTTATGACTTGGTTTCATTTGCAAAAATCGACCCTAATACTCTTTTTAAGTGCAAAATCGTTAAGTTGCGGGTGCGTAAACAAACATATACAGATTTCAATTGTTTTTTCATAAAGAGAAATAAGATACACACTCATACTCAATAGCATACATACACACACATACACATACACGTTTGTATGTATATAATGAGAGACAGAGAGGGAGAGAGAGAGGGGTGAGGGAGGGAGGAAAGTGATAACTAGAAATAGATAAATAGGTATATAAAAATATGTCGGTTAAATAAACAAAATTTCTTTATTACTCAGCAACCAGAATACACCAACCAAAACTCTCACAATACATATTGAAATATGTTATGTTGAGCAATATGCACGCCAACTCATATATATATATGTATGTATA
>NC_068981.1:60865548-60875564 GCF_001194135.2 Octopus bimaculoides
ATATATATCCTTTTCTTTTTCTTCATGTGATATATGTGTTACATCTAATTCTTAAAAGTAAAGATGAATTCCCTGTTGAAATAAAGAAATATTTCGATTTTAGCTTCTTTTAGATTCGATGTTGTCTTTATGATAAGAATTGCTGCTTCTTGTTCATCCTTGTTTCAATTGCTGCTAGACTGACTAGATCCGTGATTAAAGACGTTATAAGTGTGAATATTTGATAGTTTATTCTGATATCTATGTAGGTTAACATTGTGATTCGTTATGATCATAGATTTGTTGCAGAGCAAGCTTAGAAGTAGAAATATGTCACAGAAAGTTTTCTTTTAAGGTAGTTTTCACTTTTGTGAGCCCACTGCTTAGAAATTTCGTTCTTTCATTTTAATATATGCCGTATCAAGTAATGGAACAATATGAAGATGTATTACAGTTTACTCAGTAATCATTACAATATTGCCATTTGCCGTCTGAAATATATATAACTCACACCCCCTATGTATAATTCACACAATGGGGTCTCATAATTACTGGATATTATTTGTAGTACATTCGAAATTTTAGACTTTATGACAACATAAGCAACACTGCAAAATTTGATATCGCGTTTTGTGTAAGAGTTGGATATATCAAACTATCATTAACAAAGAGACTAGTGGTGTTGCTGAATAAAGAAACTGATTAGATTTCATTATATAATAATCAGATTCAATAGATACCTGCTAAATACATCTGCTACTCGGACAATATCATCCAATCTTAGAATTAAGCTATTCTCTGTGCTTTATTTAATTTATATACACGAATTTGCATGGATAGTTACAGAAATTTAACGTTTTCCAGCTAGGCTATCGATTTTTCTTTAACTTCCACAATATGTTAATTTTGAAATTAATTATAGTTAAATTGCTGAAATTCTGTAGATTTTCAAATTCTTAGTGGGCATTATAATTATTTGGTATTGCTATGTCGGTCACTGATCTTCTTTCACTTGCATTTTTGCAGTAAATAGTAAGGCAGTACTAAATGCTAATTGATGGATTGTGTGTATACGAAATTTCCATAGTTTCTTTGCAGGATAGATTTCTAGGAAACTTTTCTCAAAGGACTTGTACCTGAGTGGTGGCTTGTTAATGCTTGACTATTTTCCTATATATTGTAGGAATTAGTGTTACAAATCCTGCTATAATAAGGTGTAATTGTACGAATAGAATATCACAGGCAGAACATTTTAAACAATATTATAGGAATAGCATGGTTATATTGTATCTCATTTATGTTTGTTATGGCGGGACATAATATTAATATCATTACTGACTGTGGCGTTTAGGAATAATGCATACAGCATTGGTAAAAATGCATTATGTTATTATTTTCGTTTAATTTTACATTTCAAATCCCGTCGAAGGCAATTTCAGGTTTCTGGGTTTATTACGATAACTAGGAGACAGATTGCAAATTTTATGTAATCGACAAACTTTGTGTGAGGTTTCTCTTATAAGGCAATATTGATTGGTTACATTTTGCAAAGAATAGTTTAATATTTGCATGAAAACACATGAGTTCGATTAGGACAGGTCAATGACAATATATGACCTTCTTTAGACACTTATTATGAGGGATGTATCAACGAGAATCATTGCATATAGATAGAATCCTGAACATACGTCAGCTCTTAATCCAGGTTTACCATTCGCTGAACAACTGTAGAAAATAACTTTAGCTAAAGAATTTTGATGACATGATCTGGGATAGTGAATTTGGTATCGGTCGTGTGTTTTAATTGAGCGGCAGTATGTTGTGTCCGTAACTAGGGTAGTTTAGTTTTACTAGTTAAGACTTATCAAGATTTGATATATTTACATTTCATTGCAAATCTAAAGATATATATATACATCAAAGAAAGCAACGAGAAAGTAATATCTTTTTTATTCTTGTCTGTATTCAATTTACTGAAACATAGTTTTCATTGATTTCCCAATGTCACAAAATCTAAAGGCTGTGATCTAAAAGAGGCTTTTTAAATGTTGGTAAACATGAAGAGGTAGGAAGAAAGGAAAACCTATTAAACAAAACAGTGATTAAATCAAATAAATATGATAGCAAATGCCTTCTAACTTGCACTTTCGTAACAATTCAGACATCTTTTATATTAAACGAAACAATAACTAGAATAAAGTCTATGATCATAAAACAACATAATATATTCAATTCTATATTATTTCTACATTTTTACAATGCTTTTCAGACATACGTTTGTATTATTCACCGTCTACTCATCACTGAAATGCTATATAGCTATATATACTGACATTCACATTTCAGAAGCCATTTTTTCATAAAATCTGTTTTATAGTCATATCAAATGCATATATGCATAATAAGTGTTTTGGCAGTCATATGTAAAACAATATGCTAAATGGTTCACATATTTATGTAGACGTACAGATAGAATATACACATGTATATATACATATAAATATATCTATGCATACATACATAAATGCACACACGCACACACACACACACACACACACACACACACACACACACACACAAATACTTCTTGCATTTAACAGATAATGCTTTGCATTTGTAGAATTATTTCGAAGTATTTATTCTTTAATTTAATACCCAGGCCGAATATATTACCTAATCAGTAGAGACTAAATAGAAGTGAAGCACATAGTGAAAGGATAAAAGTAAATAGCAGGTCGCCTGGTACGTGTATTTTTTTTTTAAAGCGTTCGCTCGTTACAAGGGCCTTAGACCACTGAAAACGTAAAATCTACTAGAATAAAATAGAAGCTAGAGAGAAGTCAATAGGTGACGGTGTACAATAAAATTAAAAGACTGAAGGTCATAATTGAAGAGAAAAACAAAACAGTGAAAGCGAATTCCAAACTTCAGAGTGCGAGGTAATAAATTGGTACTGTAAAGTGATTTACGACACCTAGGAGGTTGCACAGTATACTGATGAGAACTGGATGCAAGTATAGTTGACCACTGATAAGTTCTTAAGGGAGGAACCAGAGAAATGAGTTCAGCTGAACAATGTCCATGGAAATACATATAGAAAAGAGACAAGGAAGCCTCAGGACGATGATGAGAGAGTTAATCCAATTTAGATGATAAATGAGGATCAATAGCATTACAAATAGTTCCAACAGAGTTAAACAACCCGCAGGAACTCCTGCCCATACGTGAGAGCAGTACTCAATACAGGGGTGAATTATGAAGATAAAGTTATAAAGATAAAGAATAGTCTTTAGAGTGAGATAACTCCTTGGACGAAGGAGTGAGCCTACCTTCATTGCAATCGATTCAATGTAAGTCCTCGCTGCCGAATTATCTCACTGAAGCTGGTGGAAAAAATGATTACGATGGGCGATAGCAGTAGTACAAGCAGGAGAAAACCAGGTTGAGGAATTCAGTTTCAGCTGATATTTACAAGATGGTATGAAGGTGTTAATACCAGTGGAAATCCAGCACAGGCCTCAGGAGGATTAGCAAAAATATCGGTCCAAGGAACGTCACGAAGCAAGTCATGAAAATTTTCCCAGTCATCACGATCATAGCTGTATGATGAATTGAGGATTCTTTGGCAGTAGAACAATTCAGTGAAGCGTCAACTGAAACAACAATGTGATCAGATCCTCCGAGTGGAGAATCATGACAAACCTTACAGATATCAGGATTTGATGCCAAAAAGAGATCAAAGAGGGAGTAAAATGAAGAACGATAGAGAAAGAACAATTTGCTAGTTGAGTGCAGAAGAGAAAGTCGAAAACACATGAAAGACTGCGAGGATCCTCAAGATCTTACTCACGAACGATGGAAAGATTTACACGAGCAAAGACGCCCAAGCCATACATATGATTGCGAGAGTCCTTCCGGTAGAGAGGAAGGTATCAGGGAACAAAAAATCATCTGAAAGAACTGGATTAAGATTGTCTCGCTGAATGCAAGGATGTCAGGAGAGTTCAGAGCAAGAAAAGACTCAACATCCGTAAGATTAAAACGAAGATCACATTTATTGGAGAATGCAATAGTAAAACGAGTAGGTGATTTAGCTGAATCTGGTTTGCAATTTTGTTTACTAGAGAACGCTATGATTAAATTGGTTAAAACAAAAGAAAAAATGGCCAGCCAGGGATGATTTCCACCTTTAGCACTATAATATTACAGCAGAAGAAGTAAGAGTGGCCTTAGGAAAGCCCATCTGATGCAGCTGGAGGGCCATCCATCCATGTGCGACATAACACTACAGATACATCGATATTATACAACTGCTGATAGAGCAGCCTCTCCGTGTGCTGCCAGAGAGCTCGCACTCTTAGCTACCAGTCGGCAGTAACAACCATAAAACTACACAATCCAGTATCCTCACCTAGATCAACAACAAGAACAATGAAACATGAAGACCATACAAACTAGATAATAGACTTCATCAGAGGCTAAGACCGGCGTTCAAAGCCCTAGCCAGAAAACAAGGCTGATAAATCAGCCTCTTTTCAAGTGAGTAAGCTAGGCAGGATTACGAAGGCGAACTCCTAAGGTATTTTTATCGAGATACCATCTCTAGGAAGGTTGCTAACTAAAGCTAAAGTGTACCATCCTACCCTAACACAGTGCTGAATGGCTGTTGACTACGACATTAGTTCCTCCGCCCTTGGACAGGTCTTAATTTTTGTCAGGCGGGGGTGTCCAACAATAACCCTCCTCACCAAGCAACGATCGGTGGGGTTGCCAGTTTAGCCGCCGATGACCTGACCATGCAACAGGTTGTATTGGATTACAGTTTAATGATTTTCTCAAAGTAAAAGTAGTTAATACTAATGTAAGGGCAGAGTTGATTAATATGTATTTACGTCAGTTACTGCTTCATTGCTGGAATTAATATCACCCACCAGTGCGAGGAAAGATGAAGATGAGTAAGAAGTAGATACTTAGATAGAAAGATAGATAGAGAGAAAGAAAGCAGGTGAGAGAGAAAGATAGAGTGACATAGTGTAAGGGAGAGAAAGGGAAAGAAAAGAAAAGAGATAGCAAAATCAGCAATTATATTGTCTCTTTTATGATAATTGTACTGGAAGAAAACGAGTCGGACTAAGAAAACTATAAACAATAAAATGTCACTCAGTGAATAGATTCGGAAATGGACGTGTGGACAGGCATGTAATTGTTTGTACTAACGTGTGTATATATATACGATCGGTACAAAGCGAAGTGCGTCTGCATGTCTGTTTATCTGTTTAATAAGATATTTGTATTGTTGTGTATGTGGAAATCAGATGCCATTAAATTACAGATGCAACGTGACAATATATACGCAAACGTTTTCTCAAAAACATAGTAATTTCATGAATCAACAGTTTATCGATATTTGACTGATACTTAAAGAAAACGGTAAGTAATGCATCACACGTTCTCTCTTCGATTCGAATCTGCAGAATACAAGATAGTTTTCATCTCTTCGTGTGGATGTACTTTTACATCTGAAAATAAATACAATTATCGTGTTATACATTTAACATTGTACACTCTTCTCTCTTAGCTTAACAAGCAAACATTACCAGCACAACGTTGGTGTCAATAAATCTGAATATAGTTCTCAAGGTGTCTTTAACATTCATATGCTTGGTTTCAGCACGTGAATACAACATGAGCGAACGACGGTAAATATAGAAGCCAAAAGAAAAGAAAGCGAGTAACCATGTGTATTTTGTCATTAAACTCGTCGATAACTTAGTAGGATAATCTTCTGTCATGTGAATAAGAGAGGCAACGCCATCTGAGGGAAATTCGACTACTTCTTCTATGAGCCTAAACAGTATTGTAAAAACTCATACTTACTTCTTTGTAGATGGAAATTTCACTGCGTGGTGATGAAGTTTGCTTCTCATTCCTTTGCTTTTGCGTTCAATCTACTGCATCACCCAGTAATCTGGCAGTAATCTCAAGAAATTGCCAGCGCTTTTGATGATAAATCCGCTTGGTCATGTGAATTGGTCATGTAAACAGCTGACTTTTCTACAAATTCGTGTACCTTTAACTCAAATATCCTGCCAAACCAATGTGATTCAGTATCACAAGGCTAGACATCTGAATTATAAACGAAAAAGGGGAAAGAGAAAGATAGATATATAGATACATACATACATACATACATATATAAAGATAAAAAGAGAGAAAGAGAGAGAGAAAAGTGGGAGAGAGAAAAGTATATACGAGGTGAATAGACATCCGTACTGATACTTTATTTATCCAGCCCGAAAGAATAAACAGAAAGGTGGACCACGGTGGCATTTGAAATAAGATACAGAGAATCACCATGAAAACCACATGGTATTCTGTCCGACGCTGAGAGGAGCGTTTCAATTGGTCACTTTTGCAATGATCTTTTGCCACAGACTCGAGTATAAACGCACCAATTAAGATCGCAAGGTTTGAGTCAGACCCAATGTTTATGATTTAATTGGTTCACGGAAACTATGCGGTTGCAAATGTTAGAAAATATCTATAAATGTCGGTTTATGAAGTGTATTATTTTCCATATATCTAATGAATACAAATCCAAATGCATGTATGCCCACATACAGGCAAATACTAGCTCTGATACACATACACAAACGCTTGCATATGTCTAATATTTATATCTATCGATATTCATATTTTGATAGCTTCCCGCATGTAAAAAACTGCAATATATTACTATGGTAATCTAGGTAAGATTTAACTGAAGCGGAAGTAATTATTCTATATGTCAAAAGATTGCTTGTGCATTAAATCCTGACCTTTCATTTTGTTTTCTCGTTTGTACTATGATTACATTATTTTGAGCATTATTCCCGTTGCCGAAGAAATGTTATTTGCGCAACGGAACTGTGGAAATATATACAAACATAAAATCAAATACAAAGAAAAGTAGTACAATCTAAAGAAACTAGAGAAAAATACATTAAGAATAACAGCTAGAAGCAAGGTTGGGTGGTTGCAGTTTTTCGCTTTTGAAACATCATTGCACGTTAGTTTTTAAAGCGCAACTCTTTGGGTAAACGTCGTCTGCATTAGGCTAGGGAAAATCATAAATTATCTTATGCGTATAGCTAGAATTAATAGAAGGAACTCATACATGAAGAGCATTTATTTCATTTCAAAATAATGCTCGCTCATGATTCTGAAGAAAAGAACTTAGTGGTGGACTAATTCTCTGAGGAGAAAATATGATAGAAAATAAATAAAATGTATACAGTGAAAAATCGTAGAAAAGAAGTTATACAGTGGGTAGAACGTATACTTGTGAAATGAGGCCTGACGGATTCATAAAAGAAGGGAAAAGCGAATGGCAGAACATCATGAAATACGTAGACGACAAGGAAGTGGAATGGCGAGAATATTTAGCATAATAAATTTCACTTCTTTTTTTTTCATTTTCTTATATAATTTTAGCCCAATAGATCTTTTCCAATTAGCTCTTCGACGATAAAAATAATTTGATACCATTTGTGAGAAATTTCCTTCTCTAGCATATACTATAATCGACTTTTTTACTAATTTACTCCCGTATAATATTTCCAAGTTTCATGTAGCATGGCTAGATGTCCATTATAGACTTATGTTAGTATCTATCAACCAAATTTAATATAATTTTCAAATTTATTCGAATCTACCCAGTTTGTTCTACATATATCAAGTTACATCTCGTTTGCCAAATAATATTTATTCTAATAGTAGTGAATTCGACAATTCTAATAATAATCTTTATTCCCATCCGTCAAAACTTGTTTAATTTTGTTGCTCATCAGAACTAGACGTTTCATCTCTCACTGACATTTTACCGTATTTACCATAATCAATTCCATTATATCAACTGCTTATATCTGTATTTACAAATTATTTTCATTGATTAACGTCTCCTGTTTCTAACTAGTCGCTCCATATATCTCCATACTGTCTTTCATTTTGTACTTTAACCATACTGCACATGCATTGTATGTACTATAATATATGCATCCATTGACAGGGTTCAACAATATCTCAGTAGTCATTCCCTGTATCTGAATTATCTGAGTGAACTAGATTCAAGCTTCTATTAACAACCACTCTCATTCTTTTAGATATATAGTGTTGTATCTACTTTGTTATATATTTCAGTTTATCCACTAATAGCTTTTATATTTCTGTGTATTCATTAACATCTTGTTATATATTTCTCCATTCATTCTGACAGCTGATGCTTTTGTTTTCTGTAATTTTCAACTTTTCTCATTACTGAATGACTTTTTGTTTTTTGCATTTTTAGCATGCTTATTTCCTTTTTCAACTACATATTGCCTACAGAAGCTTTAACCATTCAAAAATTTACTTCTTTCCCGTTCCTTTGTATTATTTATTTTTCAGAGTCCAATACACTCCTTACTTTCTTTCATTTATCCTCTCAGTTCTTAATTAGTACTTTCTTTTTTAACATTCACTCCATTGAATATGACCTTTCGTTGGGCTCGCAAATCAGCATCGGAGAGTGAAGTCAATACCTATCAAATTGCTTAAGGTGTGATTCAGCTTGTACCTTTTGGAAGCCGGAACTGGAACGAGGTTACAAATGAGTAACCTGTCTAATTTAGAAATAAGATGAAAGGAAATACCCTCACAGATGTTGGTCAACTATTCCCAATTTGTATATCGTCCTTACGTGTTATAGATTACAGCCTAACCTGAGTGTCTTACTCTTGTCTCTTTTCGGTCAAAACTTCGAGAACGTGGTCTCTCTAGCTCCTTGAGGAATGGACTTAATTCATTTACTGAGCTACTCAAAGTCCATCGAAAAGCAGGACTGATTGCCTGCATTTTCGAGGATTGTCGTCACCTTGAAATATTCGTTGTGAAGAATGAAAACATACTGGAGTAAACAGTAGCCATAAGCACGAATGAACAATCTAGTCTATTCCGTAGAAATTGCGGTACAGACTCTGTAGAGTGCTTACAGAAATTCGTGACCTCTGAATAGTCGTAACTAAATACGATGCATTCACTGCCAATTCGAGTTAAATTCTAATAGCACAGAACTGCGATCACACAAGTAATATTAAAAGGCGTGCAGAGCAGCGAAACCATTCAATGGCCTCTCCTACACCGTCATAGCGTTATTAAATACCAAGTTTATCGCCCATTTGTTATCAATTGTAGGATGGATATATCTTCCGGCACTGAAAATCGCCTGTTATTGGTCTTGTACTTTATGGGTCTTCGGATTTAGTAGAAGGAGGTTTTGAAGTAAACGAGATCGAAAAGGCTTAAGACAGTCTTTGTTATAAGTGCATGTTCACACATATAAGCACATATTCTATATGCATCATACTGGACTGGCTAAAAGCACATTCAATGTTCATGCATTATATATATTTTTGGCATATATATGACAAGTAGCGTAAGGCGGCACCTTGGCAGAAATGTTAGCACACCAGGCAAAACTGCTGAATGCCATTCAATCCGTCTTTGCGTTTCGAGTACAAATTCCACCAAAGTCGACTTTGACTTCCATCCTTTTTGGGGTCGATAAAATAAATACATGTTGAGCAATGGGGTTGATGTAATCGACTTGTCTTCTCCGATGGAATTACTGACCTTGCGCCAAAAATTGAAATCAATACATTACTAAAAGCAATCATGCTAATTAAGTAGTGAATTATTTCATCATACACATGCTTCTTGTACGCATATATACTTCTCCATATTAAAAATAAAGTGAAGTAAAGCATAAGTGAGTAGGTTGTTTATGCGACGCGAGATTTTGATACTTTATGCTATGCTTTCATAAAATAAGATAGTAAGAAGAAATATGCAGTGGGTTTTAAGTTTCCATATATCTTATTGCATGTATGTTTACACATTTGCATCATATACGCAGACACACGTACATACACACACCCACATACAGACACATGCACACGTACACGTGTTTGCATATGTATGCGCGTGTATATATATATATATATATATATATATATATATAT
>NC_068981.1:60875664-60878670 GCF_001194135.2 Octopus bimaculoides
ACATGTGTATATAGACACACATACATATATATATATATGTGTGTGTGTGTACATATGTATATATGTATACACGCACATATGTACATAATATATATATATATATATTTATATACGCATGGACGTTTATGTGTGTACGGTACGTGTTGTTTATGTGTTTACGTTTACAATTTATTTCCTCAGTTCAAAGAATTGATGCTTTCATCAAACCAATTTTATCTTCTTATATCAATATACACATATACAGTCCCAGTCGCAAACCTTCCTATACACTTGCATAGAGACACACACAGACACACAAACAACCCCACCTCACACACACATGCATACACACAGACATATAAACACTCATCCGTGCTCCATCCATTCATACATACGTATACGCACAAATATGAATAGACATCCATACATTAATACATACATTCATACATACCTACATACCTGTATACATATTCACAAACATTAGGAATAAATTACCAGGTAAGATATAGTAACCAATATCTTGCTATCATCAAAATTTAGTTTTTCTTCTCTTTCTCTCTTTCCTTCTGTATCTTTCTGTTGTTCGGCTTCGTTCTTTCCCGCCCCACCACACACTGGGTCGTTTTAAATTCACGTATATCTCTCAATAAGATTAATACACGAGTATAATATATAATTTAACTCCTCTCACAGAAGGAAACGGATACTATTTCCATCTAGACTGATCTAAAGTAAATTTGTAGAATTGTGTACTTGAACAAAACAAAAATAAAGCAATATTCCATGTTCAAACAATAATTTGATACGTTGATATCAAAGAATGTTGCTGAAATAACATGAGCATATAGAAAATCCACTCATTTTGCACATAAACGCAACGTTATTTAGTGTTTAACCATATATACCATAAATGACCAATGCTATTTTTGAAAGTTTACATTGTATGTTTCGCAACTCTTAGCAGATTTATGATGCTAGACATTTGAGCTTTTTACTTTATGACAAGGGAACTGTAAAACGAGTTGAATGTGAAGACTGAATATCCTGACCTTCATTCACTCATCTATTTGTTTTTTCAGCCATTTGACTGCAGCCAAGCTGGGGCAGTGTTTTGAAGGTGTTTTTAGTCGAAATCATCGACTATAGGACTTACCTATTTGTTTAGAGACTGTTACTTATTCTATCAGTTTTCGTTTGCCGAACCGCTAGGTTGTGCAGGCGGAAACACACTAACATTGGTTGTCAAGTAGTGGTAACTGACAAACAAACAAACACACACACACACACACACACACACACACGTCATGCTATTTTCAGTTTGTCTACGAAATCTACTAACAAGGCTTTGGTCGGCCTTAGACTATAGCAGAAGACACTTGTACAAAGTGACATGCAGTGGGATTGTACCCAGAACAATGTGGTTGGGAAGCAAGCTTTTTACCACATAACCACGCCTACACCTGTGTTTATGTATAGCAATATAACTACAATAGCACCGTTGGTTAGAGATTTTCAACATGCTAATCACTGTATTTGAAACGGTGTGAGTAACACGAGAATGATAGCGGATTTTTCGGTTGTTGACTGATGTTTATTTATATTGCCGATATACATCAGTGTAAATTGAAAATACGCTCTCACAAAATGGCTACCACACTGAAATGAATGAAAAAATGCTTCTGCGTAATTTTCGTTAGCAAAAATAAAAATTTGCTTAATGTCGAATAACTCTGTTTTAATTTTTTTAAATATAATTAATTATATTACCTCTTGACTATATTAATGATGGGAAATTCAAGCATGCCTTCTCAAAGATATTATTTCCTATTGATTTGATTCAAAGAGTAAACTGATGGAAATGAAATATTGGGAGCGTTATGTATTTTGATGGAAATGGAAGGATTTTAGGTTTCCGAATATACTTAAAACCCTATTCTCCTCTAAGCCCATTAAATTTATTAATTCACACTTTCGGACGGACATGGTATTCTTAAACACAAAAGAATACAAATGTATAATAACAATATATTTCTGAAAGTTATATAAGTCATATACAGAATATGACTGAGGGAGCAAGGTGTTTTTCTTACGGAATTAACCCTTTATGCATGTGTTATGCATTGTTGCATGTATAGCTGCCTAATAAACGCACAAATGGCGTTCACATGCACATCTCTGCATACACAAGACCACACACGTATATGTGTGAATGTCTGTGAAAGTATGTTTGTGCGGAGACATGCGTGTCTTACAAATTTGGCGCATTAATTCATATGCCTCTCACACGTTCAAAAGTTATTTAAAGAAAAAAAAACTCTCTTGACGCTACGTATTTATCTGTATTACACTGTGCTTACTTACAATGAAAGGTTTCCAACTGCCAGGGAATATCTTTCCGTTCATGATTTTAAATCAAGGAGAAATTACTGATTGCGTTTGTCACTATTCAAATATGTTTTGTATAAATATATACAAGTACACGTGGAAAGATAAAAATAAAAAAGAAAGAAAAGAAGGACGAATGAAGGAACTAGTAGAATCAGAGATTTCGAGAATGAAGGAAAACAGAGATGTTTTTAGACAGGCAGTTATATATCTTAATTAGACGATATTATCTGATAGTATGCAATTAATGTACATCTGTCGTTACATTATTAGTCTATTGAATGTCCAAACAGCAAGCTGCCAATAAATGAAATGTTTGGAATTGTCTACAGTACATATATCGACTGACTGGTCCTAAACTATCAGTAAATAAAAAACAGATATTAATAGCTTTCAGTTTTATCCGATCATAAACAGAACGAGAAACAATAACAATGAAGTAATTAGAAAGATATCGTGATGACACGTATTATCAAAGGCACTCAATGACTCTCGTTCTCCTTCTGTGTGCGTGTGTATGTACGTGTATGTATGTATATATGTATGTATGTATGTATGTATGAATGTATGCATATATTTATGTATGTATATATGTATGCATATATGCTTTTATGTATGTGTGTATGTATGTGTGTATGTATA
>NC_068981.1:60879451-60892555 GCF_001194135.2 Octopus bimaculoides
AATTAATAATTAGAAATTGGAAGTTAGGTTATAAGAATAATAGCAGTACATAATTAGTACAATAAATAGAATAATACAAAGAAGCCTACAGAGATCCGCACCGTAATCAGCCACTGCCACTCTACATGGGATAAATCATCTCTCAGAACCTGATATTGAATTCCAAATTGGGGAGATAAGGGAGAAAGATGTAATTTCGTAAGAAAAGCTAGAGCAAAGAGTGCCCCAGGGGGTGATGGTGTCTCGCATAAAGTTTATAAATATTGCAATCGTCTGCGAAAGAAGCTCTTTGTCCTACTCCGACAGTTGGGGCGCGAAGAGACGCTAGTAGAGGATCAGTGTAAGGCAGAAGGTATATATGTGCCGCAGGAGGCCAATGCAGAGGCTATAAAACAATTTAGGCCGATATCCTTATTCAATGTGGAAGGTAATATCTTTATGGGAATTCTTTCGTGGAGAACAGTGACATGTTTACAGAGCAATGGATATGTTGATTAATCTGTTCAAAAGGCCAGAATCCCTGGGATCCCTGGATGCGTTGAACACTGTTTTTCTATTTTTAAAGCGATCCAGGATGCCAAATAGAACAAGAAAAATCTGAACATGTTATGGCTTGACCTAGCTAATGCATATGGCTCAGTGCCACACGAATTACTGATGAGAGCCATGGACCACTTCCACATTCCAGACAAAGTGACCAAAATAATGAGGATGTATAATGACAGTTTTGAAATGAAGTTTACAACGGTAGATTTTAAAACAGATTGTCACCGTTTGGAGATTGGCATTGCTGCTGGCTTTACAATATCTGTCACGTGGTTTATCTTAGTCATGGAGATGATTTTGAAAGCCGTCGATTTTTCGGAACAAATCGCCCATGTTCAATCGCCCAAGAAAGCCTTCATGAATGACGTGACAGTTCTCGCTACATATAAGCAAATCATGCAGAATGCCCTCTTGAGACTAGACGAACTTGTGAGGTGGACACGGATGCGGTTTAGAGCAAAACTGTCGCGTTAAGAGAGTGCAGAAAGAATTTAAGTTTCGAATAACTGAAGAAAGCATTTCAACAGTCAAAGAAGAACCCGTCAAGAGCTTGGGGGCGAGTATATAATGGAAAATTGTCAGACAGAAGTTGCTGAATGAAAATTAGGAAACAAACCGTGGTTGGATTATCAGCAATTGATAACTCGAAGTTACCAGGTATATATAAAATTTGTTGCTTGCAGTTCGGCTTGTATCCCCGAGTTTCGTGGCCACTTTTAATATACAAGGTAGCCTTGTCACGAGTTCAGAGCATGAAACAAAGATGTAATGCGTTCATTAGAAAGCGGCTAGGACTACCTCAGATGTTGAACAGTTCAGCTCTTTACCGTAAAAGGGGCTCGTTACAATTACCACTGGCGTCAATAGTCGACGTTTATAAACTGGGGACGGTACGGACGGTGATGATGCCGAGAGAATCGAAGGACGTGGAAATTAGGCGTAATTCACCAGAGGTGAAAACAGCCAGGAAGTGGAAGGCAAAAGGAGAGACTCATGACATCTTGTCTTCTCTTACACACAGAGATATGGTGGGTGCAACGCAAAATCATCGGAAAGAGCTTGGTTTTGGCGCAGATCAGTTCAGACCGTTTGCAAGTATGACGCGGAGCGAACGCAGATCTGTTGTTAGCAATAGCGTCAAAACAGGGAAGCAGAGAGAAGAGTGCTTCCTTTGATCTAATGTATTCAATAAGGATAAATGACGAAATGGGCGAACATGTTGAGAGAAAAATAATTTGGGATGATATATGGAGGTGGACCACATCGTGGCTAAGTTTTCTGATTCGTTCATACTATGATATTTTGCCATCACTTACAAATCTAGTAAGATGGAACATCTCACAGAATGATATATGCAAATGCGGGAAGTTTGGAACACTAAAACATATCCTTTCCAACAGTTCGTTAGCATTGAACAGGTGTACATGTAGACACAACCTGGTCCTTAAGATTCTCACCTGATGATCTGTACACTTGTTGGCTTCCAGTATGCCGAGTCTTCGACTGGTGGCACTTGTATGTGCAAGTTGTTTGCAAGACATCTAAATCCAAGTTTTTTGCCTAAGCTATATTTGTCCATGCTATAAAGACCCAAATTCATCTCAACAACAGTGAGAAAAAATACCTTGAACGTACCAACTAGAGATTTCATTACCTACGTACGCTCAGGTCAACGGATCCGATTTAAGAAGAAGAACAATAAACGTCTTACGAGTCATGAAAAATGGAACGACTATTGGGAGGTGACTGCAGATTTACCAGGGTGCCAGTGACTCTTTCCCATCCCAGTTACGAAAAAACATCACAGTTACGAAAAACCCGGACATTTAATGTAGTGTGAAAGAAAGAAAGTTGTAAATCTAGTCGAGTTTACGGTTCTTCATGAAGATAACATGGACGCTGCTTTGGGTAAAAAAAGTGACCGTTATGTAAACCTCCACGAGGAATGTGAATACGCAGACTGGAAAGCGGAGCATTTTCCAATCGAAGTCGTATGTAGACGATTTGTTGGACACAGTATGAGACAAATTTTGTTATCGTTAAGCCTAACTCATCGTAAGGTAAATACCACTATGTCCAATATCCAAACTACACTGGAGAAGGCTAGCCACTATATTTCCTAATAAATGCGACGAGAGATGTATTCTCTGGTATACACCTCCATTCGCGTTAAAGTTACGGCCTCGCTAAAGCTTTCTTTAGAATAGTAGAATCCGATTTCCCTCGTAACTATAAGTACCATTCTACATTTAACTGATCCACTTTGAAATTATCTTATTCATCTACACCAAATATAGAATCTATGATCACCTAATCAAATAAACGAAACTTATCTCCTACCTACTATCTAAATACTTACAAACCTACACGATGAAAACACTAACACCGATCGCAATAACATATCTAACACCCCTGGCTCGATCACCTTACGCAACTTAAGCACATATAATATAATCCCCACCTCTGAGGGTAATAGGCGCACACCTGAAACCGACGCAGGGCACACTGATACTAACAATACTAATTATATCATAACCACTACAACTAAAAATACATATACTTATACATATATATAATACATTTATATAATATATATACATATATATAATACATATACCACTAATGGGAATAGCAATAATAACAGCAATATCACAATCGATTCACTTAATACCACCCTAGCCATTACTAGCACTACCTCATCTCTCTCTCCAATTAACCATCATACAACCGATAACAGCAACTTCAGATACGTGACAGATTGCCCGCTGCAAGCCTAATGTAGAAGATTCAACTTCGTATACCAATGTACCGTTCACAACATGGTAAATAACTCCTATATCTACTACATTGGACCGTGCACCATTTTTTAAACGAAGATATTATGCACATTTAAACTCGTTTAAATATAAGGAGAATAACAATTACACATCAGTAGCTAGCTACGTACACCATCTAATTAACAGAAAAATGCAATATAAACTTTCCTGGGCTATAATATGAGTACCCCATATCAGGACCACCACTAAAGTGGTAGGCTTTGCTTAAGAGAAGCTCTCAAAATTCTAACCCACGACTCACCACAATTGCTTAATAAATATGACGGAGCCTTCACTACATGTAAGCACGAATTCTTCCACACTTTTAAATTCTTTCATTACTCTAAATGTAAGCTCTCACCGAACGAATAGCCCACGTACAAACTCTTCCATATTCCTCTAACTCTTATTTCTACCTTGTGTCTTACATCTCTTCTACCTACTTTACTTCATCACTCTATAACATAAATATTAATTCTTTAATTTATCCTTAATTTATTTTTAAACCTTAACTCTATAAGTCCTCTAAATCGAACTCCTACCTATAAGAAATTTAACATTCAACCAGTGCTTTTTTCTCTCGACCACCAACATACCTATAACACCTTGCTAAAAATAACTCTACAGCCACTGACCTTAGCCAGAAGGGACACAAGCAGTTACTACTAAATTTCACCCGAAACAACTTTAGACTTTAAAACTATCAGACATCTAGTACTCTCTCTCTAAATTCCTTTTATTTTGATCTATTTTTTTTACCGTATCTTCCTGTACCTCCTCATCCTCTCTTTTGTCTTCTCAGCTACTCCATACACAATTCTTATGCACCGTACTTTATCTTATAGCCAATCGTTAAGATTCCCCCACCTGACTCTATTTATCTCTCTTTCTCTTTCTTTTTTCTTTACTTTTACCACTTAATAGCCATGCCCGCCACCATTCTGCTATTGACATTGATAAGTCCACGTTTTTCGTCTTGGGATGTTTACTATATCAGAATTTTACCTCACATGGGTATACGCAGTATTGCACCTAAGGACTTACGCTCATGAATCTACGCAGGATTGCACCTAAGGACTCATGCTTCGGTCTCTATAACTTATCGCCTGTGAAATAAAACCCAGCACTTTCAATTTTATTTCATATGAAGACTGCACAAATAGACAGATACACACACAAAGAAACACACATATATATAAACGTATGTTTTTGACTATAATGTTTATTGAGTTCGAAAATTTTCTATTCATATTCCTTCTAAGACTACATATAACAAATGGCGTATCATCTCAGGAATATTAGATTCATTTTTTCTTTTGCAGCACCACGTTTCCAGCTGCTCAGACAGTGAAGCTAAACTTTAAGATGACATTCATGTTTGAATAGTTTGTTTAATCTGCTGTGGCATTAGAAACTTAGTGAATAAAACTTGTTCTCGTGAGGGTATTTCAATATTGTTTCTGAACTGAAGTCAATGTCACTAGTTATTATTATGGTGTTATATATTATATATAAGCGCAGAATAGACGAATGGTTAAAAAGTTCGTTTTGTATATCTACAATATCTGAGGATTATTCTGACTGCGAGCCATCTTAGACACATGCAAATGCCTGTAGCCTCTGATCAACACAGGATTTGACTGAATGAGTAGCTGGAACATAGGAAACTGCCGATTGGAATGTACTTTTAGTTCAAACGTACAATTTCATCACACATTGAGTCATACTGATTCTGTTTGAGGATTATGTTATGCGTACTCGAATTACCTACTTAGAATGACAGTGATGCACCAGCATATATTTATATTTAATCTATTTATATCTATATAATATACCATGTATATATATTTCATGGATGTAGCAGTCTCCATATCCTCTATCGTTATACTTATTGCATATATATATATATATATATATATATATATATATATACAATAAGTATAACTATAGAATATATAGATACAGCTACATCCGCAAAATATACGGATGGAGCACCCATTTATAGTTAGTTGATATCAGGGTGTTACCAAGCTTACTTGGGAAAAGAATAATTCAATATTTCATTGTGTTTCAATGTGTATTTCATAAAAAAAAAAAAAAATACCTCCCTCTATATCTGTGTCTATCGCTGAAGATTATTGTAGAGATAATGGAGATAGTTACGCGGAATATGACAAAATTCGTCTAGAAATGCATACTGAATATAGTGAGGAATTTGCCAAATTACACCTTTTTACACATTGCCATCCAGGGACAACAGTCTGTGCTTACTGATCAAATTATTTGACAACGTACGTGGAAATAAAAATAAATACACATAAACATTTCATGGAAAACGATAAGAATAAAAATATAAAGAAAGTGAAATGAGTTGCAAAAAATATAGCAATTACAAAAAAATATGTCTATAAGTTGAGAGAAATGCAGTTCATGTTATTATTGTAAAGAAAAGTAAAATGACTGCAAATAAAGATGAAAATGCGGCAGCGAACCAACCGATGGAATTCAAGAAATGAAGGCATTAAAACTATGAAACTGATCATTCCACACTGATAATTACATTGGTTTTATCATATAACATATAAAAAGAACATGGGACGTACGAGCACAGCTGTATGACTCTGATATCGAAAACAAACACATCTCAAGTATTAACCCCTTTCTTATGAATATTGTAGTTTTTTTCTACCTCCATTTATGAAACAATTTCGAAACTTCAACGCTTCCAGAACGTTAGATTTTTAGATGGAATACTCATTCACAAATGTTTAGTGTCCTCCATAATTTTTTCTTGAAACATTTATGTGGATATCGTCACTCTGTATGTTGGCGCATTTGCCTTGATTGACGATCACACATAGATTCCATTGATTATGACTCACGGTGTCTGATATTTTCCTGCAAGAAAAATGCGTAAGTGGTAAATCTCGAAAATAATTATATGCAAAAATTATAACTCGTTTATTCAGGAGTTAGGTTTTGAAATTCATGCATAACCTTCTAAGTAACTAAATATTTTCTCATTTCGTGAAAATAGTTTGACAAAAGATCTAATGATTCTTGTGCAAGTGCAAATATCGTCCCATCCAGAGCGATAAATACGGCTGTATATTCTTCAGGAAGACGAGAACAAATAGAATAAAATTGTAGTGCAAGATGCCTCCAAACGACTGAATGATCTTTACAAAAAAGCCTTTGAATGTAAGACTACTCAATCAAAGCTGACTCGGTAGGGCTCAAAACGTTTCAGTATCTGTCACAGCTGACAGAAATTTATCGAATGGGAATTGAATCGGATTGCTTCGTTCTTATAATGCTATTTCATCATGTTTCCATTAGTCATAAATCAACGATTACCAAATAATTATTGGTTTCTGACATAAGTAGAAGAACTTTCATTTTGAGGTAAGTAATTAACTATTTAATCGACTGTAGCATTTAAATTGTACCAGTTCTACCGGTCACAGATTAAATTATTCGTCTTCGGCGGCGCATAGAAGGTTACACGTTCTGAAAAAACGTCATGGTCAATTAAACCTAGAAGGTCACTTGACAATATTTTAAATATTATCTATGGACAAAGATAGTGACTTTAAATAAGTAAATTTCTTCGTCCATATTAAGTATTCCCTGATCAAGAAAAACCTATGCTTTGTAGGCTGTTAAAAATATATTTAAGGACACTCCATAGATCCAATGTACACTATCTGTTATTCTGAAACAAGTTATCAGCAATGTATCAAGCATGCAACATAAATACTATAAAATAAAATATAAAAAGATACACACGTTTTCCTGAATATCAACAACTACTAAAAGCCAAATGTTGTTCCTGTTTAGTTTCAGTTCAGTCTTAACGTAGCCTCGCATTATCAAAGCTCCTCAACCATGGCCATCACTTTGAGATGTGCGTTGTGACCTCATTTCTTTGAGACTATAAGATGTAATGGAAATGAATATAAATACTGTTTCTAGCAGAACAAGTGGATGCACAGACTCTATTTTTCCTCTTAGTGCTGTTAAGTAAATGACGGAAAAAATATTTTTTCTCTGGGAGAGAAATCTGTTATATTACATATTTTATAACTGGATGATCTCAGATAGTATTTGGGAAACATAAGATATGGGAGTTAAAAATTTTATTGAGTTCAGAAACAAACAAATCTATTGGATTTGAACTTGCGTCATTTGAGTAGCTAATGAAATGCATACCCATTGCACCATTTCGATTCAACTGCACCACATACGAAGAATAATAACAAGTGAAAGAATGTAAAAAATTTATAAGCAGGAAAACGAAACGATGATAAAACTACACAAATAGGGAAAAGAAAATATCGAGATGCCACAAATAGAGGACAAGCTAATGAGGCAAATTACCTGTTATTATTTGATGTTGTAAATTCACAGTAAGTTGTGCCTAATTAAAACCTACTTGATTTTCATATTGGATATACTCGTTAATTTTTCAATGATATACTTAATGTTCTCAGGCATCAAAATAAAGATTGCTAATCATTAGTTAAAAATATATCAATTTGTATGAACTACAGCTTGAAACAATATTATATACATGATTACCCTCCTGTAGCATGTCTTCAAGAAGTAAGCTATTATTATCTTAAATGCAATTCACTTGATATGCTTATAACGTTCAAATTTATCGTAGAACTTTTTTATAAAAATCTACTCTCATAATTTTGGTTAAATTCAAAGCATAAATGTAAATGTCCTCACAGCTAAAGTGTTACTATTTTGTGTGCTGTTTCTAGTTGAAATCTTTCATTTTTCTTTTTGTTCCTCAAATTCTATAAATTGCGCAATGCACGTCTGGAAATACATCTCCAAGTTTAACCCTTTGTCTCTTTCCTTCTTACTTTCCTCCAGTCGCTCTCACTTTCTCTCTCTCTTTCTCTATATTTCTCTCTCATTCCTTCCTTCCTTACGTACTTTCTTTCTTTCTTTCTCTCTCTCTCTCTCTCTCTCTCTCTACACACACACACACACACACACACACATATATATATATATATATGCCTAAAGATACACACATGCAGATAGACATTCACACATACGCTATCCACACACACACACACACACACACATTCTTGTATTCGTTCACTTGTTTCAATCATTTGACAACGGCCTTCCTGGAGCACCACCCTTAGTCGAACTCATCGACCCTAAGCGTTATTCTCTGTAAGCCTAGTCCTTATACTATCACTTACCTTTGCCGAACCGCTAAATTACGATGGCACAAAGACACCAACATCGGTTGTCAAGTGATGGCGGGGGGACAAACACAGACACACAAATACGTACATATATATACATATATATACGACGAGCTTCTTTCACTTTCTGTCTACCAAAGGCTTTGGTCGGCCCGAGTCTACAGTAGAAGACACTTCCCCAAGGTGACATGCACTGGGACTGTACCCAGAACAATGTGGTTGGGAAGCAACCTTCTAACCAAACAGCTACACCTGCGCGTACAAACACACACACACACACATACACACACGCACACACACACACACATATGTATGGGATGCTGCTGTACATCTTTAGTCAGTTTAGGGAGCGAACCTTACCACATTCTAGCAACGGGACCAGCAGACCAGCTTGGTTTCGCGCTAATTCCACCTCTCGTCAGTACTAGACACCTCTTCTGATAGAGATAAAAGTAGCTCGCTTCTGCTCGCAATAGATCTATATAACCTCAAGCTACATAAAATCACTAATTTTGCAACAAGCAAAAGTGTTAGTTCTGCAATCTCTCAACGTTAAAGAGATCAACGCAGTAGTTGTACTAACAAGTAATATTCGTAGCCACTTCAACATGATTGTCCGTACGAATAGACTTTACTGCGATATTTTAACTCAAACACACACACACACACACACACACACACACACACACACACACACACACACACACACACACACACACACACACACATATATATATATATATATATATGCACACGTATATACAAACAAGGGCATGCATGCATACTCATATATATACAAATGAATTAATAATAAGTAGACGACAATATATTAAGTGATATATGCAACTGAATTAACGTTATAAATTTTAGATCATGCCTAATTCAATTGGGATTTGAAGTGAACAACGAATGATAGTAACTGAAATACAAGAAGACAATGACATTGCTGTTTTGTTTTCCAAGTTTCTTCATTACATTTCGTTATATGGATTATCACACTTTACGAATAGCTTCGGCCTCCTTTAATGACATGTAATCAGAATCTATAGAGACAAAGCTAACTGCCGAAAATTAATTTGATGAGTCTATCGATTAAGTTATTTTCTCTACTTTTGTAATAATAAAGATTACTAATGGGTTATATTAACCCTTATACTCCACGGGTACTTAGTTTTTAGTATCCCGAATAAATGTGAAGTTGAAAGTTACAAAAAAAATAACAACAAAAATCATATAACCGAAAGGGAAATTAAGTAAACTACATCAACAACAATAACACCACCACCAACACCAACAGCAGCAAAAACAACAAGAAAACATAGTAACAAAAACAACTGCAACAATGATAAGAATTGTTCCTGATTGAGGTACAAGGCCAGCAGTAATTTTCAGTGGAAGGGTTAGTTTTTGCAAGCGATCTCGGTATTTAATTGGTACACTATATTATCAAGTCCAAAAGGAAGGAAGGAAAACTTGCCTTGGGGAGGGAGTTGAAAGCAACATATAAAGAGCTAAAATGTATTCTGCGAAGCATGTTGTCGCATGCTCTAACGACTCTGTTGGTGCCAATAATAATGTAATAATTTTTAACATTGAAATAAAGTGATATGTTTTATGGGAATGAGATATTCGATTAAATGTACGCCTATACTTAATTAGTATTAGATTATTGAGCGCGGAAAAATGATTGTCAACGTAGATCAGGAAACGATATCAAAGCAAGTCGGTGAGCTGGCCGAAACGTTAGAATGCCAGGTGAAATGCTTAGCGGCCACATTCGAAGGAACTGCAAAGAAAATGAGGAAGACGAGAAAGAAGAAATATAGGAAGAAGAAGAAAAGGATGAGAAGAAAACAACAAACAAAAGTAAAATACAATCAGAAATTCAACCGAGAGCGGCGACTACTACAGAACAACGACCAAGTACGACTGCCAGAAGAGAAAAAGAGGAAAAAGGCATAATAGCCGTATACACTAATGATCCTGAGCTAATGATAGACATTCAATTAATTAAGACTACAAAAAAATTAATAACCTTTCGGAGAAATATAACAATTATGACGTATAAGAAGTCTCAAATAAGACTCCGAATTTTACAAAACAAATACCGTAAGACAGTATCATCAATGAGTTTGGACTTTAATAAGTCTATATTTCATGGATTACCAGCCCCGGTCCCGCGAGAAAAGGAATGGGTGGAGATCCCACCCCTCAACCTGATAATTCTGTGTCAGTAATGAGATGGGATTTTAACAAATCTATTTTCCAAGACCTGCCACCTCCGACCCTGTATCAAGAAAAGGTGGAGGGTCCCTTTCCACCGGACAGCCATGATAAAGAGGTAAGTCATGTCTGTTTTCACATTGGTTGTATAAATGTTCGTGGCCTGATGTCTAGCTGGAAGTCAGGACGCTTCCTAAATGACATCATGTCAATAAAATTGGATGTGATTGTTGCAACGGAAACCAAGATATCTTTCCCCCCTCCTGAAACGCTATGAGAAATATGTTTCTTGGAGTCGGGCAGGAGGTGGGGATGGGGTGTTGGCCCTATTAAAAAGAAACCGAATAGCCGAGAAAAAGTTGTTTTTTTCTGATCCAAAAGGCAGGCTGGTTGTTCTCAACCTGACGTTCATTTGTGGCAAGATAATCAGGCTAGTTGCTATTTATTCACCCAATATAATGGGCCCGCAAAGTGAATATTTTCATGACCTGGGCAAATTCCTGGCCACGTCGCATTCGCTAGTATTGTAAGGAGACTTAAACACAATATGTGACGCACACACAGATTGTGTTGGCTTGAACATGAACAGAAAATGTAACCCAGGCTTACGGGATCTGCTAAGTCACTTTCGATAGCAGATCCATATAGGTTGGAACACCCGAACACACCACAGTGGACGTGGTCAAATAGTGACGGGTCTCCCAGAACATATCTAGATAGGAATGTAATTAGAGAAACAGATATGTCCATAGCTAAGTGTTCACTTTTTTCTCTCGTCAGCTACAGTGACCACAAGATGGTTACCTGTAAACTGACAATAGATAAGTTACACAGTCAGGAATCTGGCGACTGGAAACTCAATACGTCCGTTTAGGCGATTGAGGAATACAAAAAGCGGATCAAGATGTTAATACAGAGAGCATTGACAGGTACCATCATTAATAACAAATGGTGGTACGCCCGAAAAAGAGCCATGAAATATGAGTCTATTAAGTTTAGCATAGGTTTAGCTAAGAAGGGACGTAGAATAGGGGATGGTTTAATTAAGGAACTAGAAGAAGCCTGGAAGAATGGTAACGTGGTCCAAGCGAGGGTGAAAAGAAGCCTAACACATGGGAAGTATTGCCAGAGCTAGGTTACGATGGGAAGTGAAGGAATCAAGGCCGCTGGATGGGCCCGAGTGGTGGAAGCTCAGCAAGGAAATAGTTCAACTATACGGTCTTTGACGAATTATTATGGCGTCTTGGTAAACGAACCCGAGAAAATGTGTGAGGCGTTTCGGAAGTACTTCGCCCAGCTGTTCGGGAGTGATGGCGGTCCTGGTGGTGGGAGAGCCCTCAAGAGCTTTCTTGCCGGTCTGCCGTGTCTCTTGGGGTCGGATTCAGAGTCTTGCGAAGGGCCAATCACGCCTGGGGAGTTCATGGAGGCTTTAGCCGACTGTAAAACGTGTAGGTCGCCGAGACTTGTTGGTCTTCCGTACGAGCTGCAAGGAAAGTAGTGGAACTAGTGAACTTGGGAAACATCTGTTTCGCCAGCTGAGACCACACCTGTTCAACATCCAGGTAGAGCCAAAGATGCCTCAACCTCAGCGCATGTCTGCGCATCAACAACCAAGTCATCTCAAATCCACCCTTTAACGGTTGTTGGCAGCAAATAGAGCATCTCAAAGCGGTTTCGAGCACTTGCACAAAATGCGGAAGAGCTGTCTTTCCAGCTTGATCAACCACGAATCAGGGCAAGGAACGATGGTTAGGCGGTAGGTGATGACCGATGCGATGAACACATTGGCTACCTCTGCCTTCCCTTTCAGGGATAGACACTGCCAAGACCATGTCTTGACTATGTGGGTCAACCTGCCCGATACCTCGGCTCAGTTCTTCTCTATCTGGAGGTCTGGTCCAAACCAAACTCCTAGCAACTTAATCGGAACCTCCATCCATCGTCCCACGACGCTGTCAGGAGGCATCGACTTGCCTCTCCAGGTGCCGAGCTGCAGACCGGCTGACTTTTCACGATTAATGTTTTCTCCTGCCACAGTCTCGTAAATCTTAATGGCTTGCCTACTTTCTGTAGGTGGTCCATTTCGGTTACGATGATGGTGATGTCATCCGCGTAATCTGAAGCCGATATTTCACAACCTGTTTGTCTCGGAATGCCGCTCAATTTTCGCAGTAATGGCTCAAGAGCCATTACATACAAAATCGGGGATAGCGGACACCCTTGACGAACCGACCGTTTTATGTTGAACGACTTCGATAAGAAGCCGTTCACCCGAACTACCGAGT
>NC_068981.1:60892565-60893415 GCF_001194135.2 Octopus bimaculoides
AATGGCTCAAGAGCCATTACATACAAAATCGGGGAGAGCGGACACCCTTGACGAACCGACCGTTTTATGTTGAACGACTTCGATAAGAAGCCGTTCACCCGAACTACCGAGTCGATGTTGTCGTAAATCTCGATGATCCAGTTGAGGAAACCAAGACCCAGGCTGAACTGCGCCAGAACGGACACCAGGTAGCGATGTTCAACCTTATCGAACGCTTTAGATTGGTTTAAATGGGCCAATGCCACACCGTTACCAGCATCATTATTAAACCCTTCTATAGTGTACCGGGATCTTTTCCTTTCGGCCGGCACATGGAAAAAATATTTTTTTTGGTACTAAACAATTTCAAATTTCTTATTCTCGTAGAATGTGTCATTTAAAACATTATTTACTCTTGGCGTTTTTAAGAAAATTGTTTATTTTCGATATTATTTTGTGTTAAATTTGTCGTATTTTGGTAATTTTAACCAATCAATGACGTCTATTGAGGTGAAAACAATTACTGCTGTGGTTTGTCAACAAGACATTCCGGCGGTGCATATGTAGTTTGTCACTTTTATTTCTGATATATTTACATCTGAGACACACGTGTGTACAGTTTAATCAATTAGTTTATTAGTTATTTAAAAAACAAATACAGTTTATTTTGTGAAAATATTTTCGCTTTGTTTTAGCGTTTTCGAAATTGCCTATTTTGGGATTTTTCACTTGAATAAAATTACTGCCGCTGTTTGTCAATAACAACTATCGGCGGTGTATAGTTCATTTGTTACTGTTATTTATGACATCGTTCGTGCGTTTGTACTGGTTTTAGCTTTAGAGTTTTAGGATTAGGGTTAGGGTTTTAGGG
>NC_068981.1:60894707-60897684 GCF_001194135.2 Octopus bimaculoides
AAAATCATTACCACGTTGGGCATCCATGACTCAGGCCCATCCTGCGGCCTTGATTCTCTCACAACCTATAACACGAAGTCTAACCCTGACAATGCAACCCATGTGTTCATCTTCGAGGTGCTGGTTTAATGCCAGTCTCCTGGCCGTCACCTGAGTCGCAGAGCCAGTTCTCATTGCTTCCTCTAATTCCTTAACTAAAACTGATTCCCTCCTACTCTCTCTAGTCACTAAACTTATGCTACATCTAACAGACTCAAATTTAATGGCTCCCTTGAGGGCATACCACTATTTCTTATTTATAATGGCACCGATTGATTCCCTCTGAATCAACAACCTAATCCCATCACTGTACTCCTTAATCGCCAAAAAGGGACGTATTAAGTTTCCAGTAGCCGGAACCTCTATTATATCGCTTATCTACGTCAAGCCTACAGGTGATCATTGTATGATCACTGTAGCTGACTGGGTAAAACTGTGGACACTTAGCTATATTTCTATCTATTTTTCTAATTAACACTCTATGTATGTATGACCTGGAAGATCCGTCGCTATTTGACCAAGTCCACATTGGAGTGTTCAGAAATTCTAACCTATAAGGATCTGCTAGCTCAAAGTGGCTTAGCAGTTCCAGGAAACAAGAATTACATTTTCTAGTGGTTCTCGAGCTAACATAATCTACGCGTGCCTCGAACATTGTGTTAAAGTCACTTATCACAACTAAAGAATGGGTAGTACTGAGAAACCTCTCCAGATTCCGAAAAAAATCACTTTGCCCGGATGGCTGGGGTGCAAAAATTGCAACCAGTCTGAAAACTTTACCAAGGCTGAAAGTCAAGTCCATGATAACCAGCCTACCTACGTTCTGGATCTGAAAAAATTAACTTTTTCTCAGAAACCCGGTTTCTTTTTAATAGGACCACCTCCTTCCCCTACTAGAAGGACAACCTGGAGAGAAAAAAAAAACTCTCGTAGCCATTCAACAGAGGGAGCAGATCTCTTGGCTCCCTTAACCGTGTCTCTGTAGCAACAATAACATCCAAATTCCACAACCATTAAGGAAGCGACCTTGCTTCCAGCCTGACATCAGGCTACGCACATTTAAACAATCTACAAGAAGGTTTGACATTACTTACCTCCGCCTCAGTGGTTCGAGGTTCCTTCGTTCTCCTTTTTTTTCTCCTTTTCCCGGGCTCGTGGTGTATTTGGACGTAGGCCCTCGTAAATATATGGAGAAAAATCCATTCTGAGAAGGCCTACATCGTGAAAGAATTCATACTTAATCCGTCTGTAATCCTTTCGACTTATCCTCTTGATGAAAAAGTTTTTTGATGATGCTTTTTCTACTTGTTTGGCAGATGAAATGGCTGCCAAACGGTTCATTGGTCTATTATTCGATTCCTTGATGGCCATGTAAGTATTTTCTTTTTCTTTGTCGTTCTTCATTTTTAAGTTCAGTTTAGTAGGGGCAGTCTGTGTTTTTTTCTTCTTTTTTTTTTGGAAACAGTCGACAATCCTCTTCTCTATTTTTCTCTTCACTCTCCTCTGTTGATCTTCGTGTTGACTCTACTCTCGGTGTTGGTGCTAGCGTTTCATCTTTTTGTTCTTTTTCTCTCGCTTTACATTCCGACCTGATGTGGCCCTTTAACCCGCAGTTAAAACATCTTGGTTTTCTTCCTTCAACAAATACTATCAATTTTTCTTCGCCTACATTTATGATTTCCGCAATCTCTTCGAGATTTGTGACTTCTGCTTGAATTAGCATTGTCAAGCATTGTCCCTTCCATTTCTCCTCCTTTTCCACAGCGGCCTGGAATATAGTCATATTGTCCTCCAGACCCATCGTGATAGCTGTCACTAAACAGGCAGCATCAACTTCTGGAGGGATGTTGTTCACTTTCACCTTTCACGTTCTTCTTATATATACGGGAAGAAGAATCACCTCCTCCGTTCTGACGGTCTCCGAGGAGTACTTCTTGGCTGCTTCCTCTGACCTAAACCTCACTTCGACCGTTCCAAATCTTATACCACGGTTGATGTACGTAATATCAGGCCAAATAAGTTTGAGGCATTTTTCTACAATTTTCTCCTTTGTTTTATATATCCTCTTTTTTTTCCCAATGTTGTAGGTTTTATATAAGATTCTCCTCTTGTTAACTGTGTCAATTGTTTCTTCTGGAGTGGCCACTTGAATTTCAGACTCCTCTTTGTTTAGTATTGACATATATCTTTGCAGATTGCTTCTCTTCGTGTTCAACTGGCTTTCTTATCTTCCAGCTACCTAGGCGAACTTTTTGGGTGATACTGCCGGTGAATTTCTCCCTTCAAAAATGTTTAATTCTCTCGGTGTCACTTCCGGTGAAATTCTTTCTTCACCTGCTTCAGACACAGGTGAGTACGAAATTGTTGAAAGCAAAGAAGTTTCTTTTTTTCTTTTTCAAAAAATTGGCTTAAAAGCAATCAATATTTTTTTTTAACATAACAGTAACAACAACTCACAACAGTACTTCAATCAAACAAAACACAGAGAAGTGTAAAACGTACTAACAACAGGAGACTTGTAAGAACGAAACGGATCGGTTGGTGGAGACACTAACCCCTAGAACTGATTATTTACAGTTGATAAAAACGGAAGTAACAGTGATTAATGGGAGAAAAATAACGGGAGTATTTGAATCTTTTGAGTTGCGAAACTGTTAAAATGTATACATGATGTTGAAGTAAAAGTGAAAAACTAGATAAATGCAACCACCAGACTTCGGAGGTTCAGTGGACATTGCGTTTCGTTCTTGCATATTATCATTATATTTTAATTTTTCTTCTACTATTATGATTCGCTTTTGTAATTTTTAGTTCCCTGATTTTATGTTTGATGCGTTTTGTACTGTTTTTATGTTTTGTGATGTCCTATAAAAACTCCTTGTATAGCCTTTTTGAGGTAATAAAGAAATCGGTATTTCGTCTGTCTTTACGTTCTGAG
>NC_068981.1:60898136-60902033 GCF_001194135.2 Octopus bimaculoides
AAAAAAAAAAAAAAAAAAAAAAAATTACATTCACGTTGTGAACATTATAGTTCATTACCCAGCTATTTGCTTTTAGTTACTTTTTTATATACTAACTGAAAGTATGAAAAGCAAAAATTAACCCAGAAGGAATTGTAAAAGCACGCAATTAAGAGTCACTAGATATTTTCTTCCGAGATTTAGAGACTAGGCGTTTTTTACCCACTTCCTACCCTTCACATCAATACCCACAGCTTGACATCAATAATATTCATTTCTAGCCGATGGGCAAGGCCAAAAGTTTTTAGCATCAAGGTTATTTGATTAAATCGACTCTAGAACTTGATTAGTATCGCATTTTATCAACAAAGTAAAGTTGATCGACGAGTTGGGTTGAGCTTAGAACGTAAATAACTGTAACTAAATACAGCATATTTTGCGCGACTCTCAATAATTCCATTCAACCAACTGAATTTCTGATCATATATTTGTTTTTCGATTAAATAAAAATCTTCAAACTTTTGGGGATGGCTTAGCCAATTGTATCGACAACAGTACTTTACTGACACTATTTCATCGACCTCCGAAGTATGAAAATCGGAGTCAATTTTTGAACTCAGAATTTAAAGTACCCGGAAAATTACCGCAAAACATTCGTTTCAGCGCAATATCGATTTTACCAATACATCGTCCGCATTTATAATCAAAAAGAATGAATAGAACTCATTTTAAGTCATTAGTAACTAATATTGGAGAGTCACTGGGGAAAAACGTTATATTGAAACATTAATTGGCGTTCTATTTATAGCTGCTATATTTCTTCACATTCGTGCCAACTATTTCTATATGGGTTGATGGTCATAGGCTTTGAAGTCAGGACCAGCTCATTATTTTCCCCGGCATTTGCCCTCTAGACCAATGTTATATAATGTAATATTTATTTTGCCTTTTAAAGAATTATTGGTGGATGTGATTTTAGACCGATCTGACTGATTCTTCTAGGTGTTCTCTACTTAGCAACGATGCAGTGTTTATATGCATTAATGTCTACGAAATATAAATTAGAAATGCTGCTATTTCACTATTCCGCTTATTGGAGAGCAATGTAGTAACAGTGTGGTGTCAAATGCCTCGCGAAATAACTCTCTATATTTTCTTTTATTCATTGCATCACTTCCAACCAAACAGGTATCAAATGAGTCGGTTGCTACATTAGCTGGAAGTAACAGCCAAACTTACTTAACGTCACACCATAATGTGCGAAGAAATCTTATACGAGTTCGACAAGATGCCTTATTTGCAACGTCTTTAATTCAACTCTCTTCCATTAGGGCTGCCCAAGAACAGAAAATCAAAATCCAATACTACCACATCCTAGCAATGAATACAGATCCAACATGAAAATATGTATGTTGTGTTAGATATACAACAACAATAATGAAAATATCTTGCTTCATTCTGACCGGTATTAAATTTGGAATGGATACGCTTCCCAATCAAGTAATGCCTAAAGAATCGAAACGAGAAAATTTGTGTAAACCATTAAGAAGACCAATAATTTATAAATACTGTTTTATTTAAATTTGTTAGCGAAATATATATAAAATATTTCAAAACTGTTATTTTTTTATGTGTATACGAAAGAGGAAGATAAAAAAAAAAGAGAGAGAGAGAGAGAGAGAGAAATGCGCTTGTTTCCTGAAGGGAATCTGGAGCAATGCAGCTACGCATTTTATACATACAAAATGAAGAACTTTGGGTATCAAAGAAACATTCTGTTGGAAAGAAAATGATTTGCACCTTGCCAGTAAGGTTAAAAGCTAATAATTGGTTTTAGATTAATTTAGCCATTAAAAACCTATGGGGATTGCTGCAAGCAACAAAGAAGCAAAACAACAAGTTTTCTTTAATACGAACGCTGAAACGTTCATTGTCAATTCTAATCAAGACATCAAACACAATATATTATTAGGTAAAGTTCTATTGCATGCTGTTCGAAGTCTGAATGTAAGCTATTGCGGCAAAATGAAATCGCTTCCATTAGGTTTACAGCGGTAAAATCAGTTAATGTGGACATTTCATAAAAGCTTTAAATCTCCAAATTTTCTGCCCTCTCAATTGTTTATACGGGCAAAGCAATTTAGTTACATTTGGACGTATATAATGAAATGATAAGAGTAGCATTATATTCGACTGGAATTCTGCCATTAAGTTCTGAAGGGCTGTGTATCAATAAACACATTAATTCACAACTAGAGATTGATTCTGGTTTCAGTGTTTATGTATCTCAGTGTTCAGATAATATATTCGAACAACAATAGAGACAAAGTGCATTCAGAGGAGACATTTCTTTAGCTTTCAAGAAGTACGAAACTTTAATATTCTTCAAAGAAAGATCCTTTGATTTCATTGCACATGTTGCTGCTCAGCAGTCACTTCGTGAATTATCCCTGTAAGTCCTCGAAAGTGAAGATATCCTTGTCCAGGACCAATGTCACAGCTTTTGCATCTTTTCAATGACTTACAAACGATCGCCCCAGTGTTATCTACCAGCTTGAAGAACAACCGAAATTCATAGTGGGCAAGGTCTGGAGAATAGGTATGACCAAGGAAGGTCTGTGAAGCACTTGGTTACCAGAATGGAATTGTGTATTGTCTTGGTGCAGGTATCATCAACCCGAATGGAAAATCACAGGGCTTTTACGACAAAATATGTTCCTAAACACCACCAAAACCACCTCAAAGTAACATTTGTTTACCATTGGGCTAGACGAAACCTAGCATCATATATGATGCCCTTCCTGTCAACATAGGGGTTCATCGAGATTTTCACGGTGGACATATTTTGTGTGGACACCTTAGGCTTCGGTGAGCCAGGATGCTTCTATTGGGTACTGTCTCTTGGTCTCTGATTCACAAAAACTTTCCTGACAGGTTACCAGAGACACAAGTAATCTTGGATTGGACATAATGAGTTCAACCATTTCCTTGCACACGCCAACGCGCCTTTCCTTTTGTTTATCTTTCAGCACCCTCGTTACAAAGTTTGTCCAAATTTAGCCCACGTTTAGATTTTCATGTGTACTTCTGCGTACAGCTTCTATACCCACTCCAAATTTTGAACCAGAAAACTGCGAAATTTCTCAACTAGCTCTGATGTTCTGACGTTCCTCTCCTTCCCACTTCTCTAATCGTGTCTGATCTCTCTAGCGTCATGGGATTTCTTGTACCAGCTGAAAACCGGACGTAGATTTAAATGCAACTGATATGCATCCGAGAACGTGAACATCACTATCTTGCTAACTAACATCCTCAGTAACACTTAAGATTCTTCCTCGTCACAACGTATAGATACACGGTAACTGATACTCATGAGCGTGTAAGTCTTATATCTACAACTTACATATACTAATGTTCACGTCTTCATATTTTAATATTGTTTCCGTTCCAGCAGTTATATTTCAAACCACGATTGCTAGAGCATGAACACTTTATAACTCGATCCATGCTACTTGTAACTGTATTCATTTTATTGAATTATAGATCTGCAATACCCGATTAAATTTGTACTGGCTGGAGATTAAATTGACATACAGTTCAAAATGAGATCATTATCCACCATTTCCTAACTCTGAACTCCAGAGCCGGAAGTTGCTATTTTAGAATAGCCGTACGAACTTGTGCAGAAAAACAAACTGCTGCGCGGGAAAGACCTCATTATTACTATTATGTAAACTCCAAATCTAATAATCGTATATTCTTGAAGGCAAAGCAACACACAAACGCAGATATACTATTATGAATATTATTAATGCATGCATACAAGCACATTCAGAAACATAAGCACTTATATTACAGAGGTACGGAAAGCGAAGGTGAAAGCATAGAAGATACATGCACAGATATACATAAATATAT
>NC_068981.1:60902110-60903959 GCF_001194135.2 Octopus bimaculoides
TATATATATATATATATATATATATTGTGTGTGTGTGTGTGTGTGTGTGTGTACGTATAGAGAGAGAAAGAGAGAGATATATGTATATATTTATATTGGCATGCCTCACCCTAAGTCGTAAATTGGTTCCAGGAGACGCGACCTAAGTCCAATTAACTTGTCTCTACACTAGGCTAGGTCGAATTTACATGAATCTAGTCTTAACCGATAATTACCATTCCCAGTTCTGTACTTTATTTATGAATGCATCTTCAATAATACATGGTTTATAAAAACCTATTTTAAGCTTTCAAACAAATAATCTTAATTTTATGATACAGTACAGTAAAACAAAAATGTAATCTAAATTTACGATAACAAATTGGCAGTGTTTACCGTACATCGCTGACGCTTTATTTATGAATGCAGTTTGCAATAAGATATGGTAAAATAAAAGCCTTTTTTATGTTTAAAAAGTAAGTTCAGTAATTACTATTATTTTGCAATATGAAAAAAACCTACATTATTTTAAGTTTACCAATACGTATATACAGTTTGGTGGTTTATATCGCGGATGTAGATGGCTGTGGATCGTGAACATCAGCAGCTGACAGTGGCTGTTCTTGCAGTTCGATGCGGTTAAAAATCCGTTTGAGAGTTCCTTCAACTGTCTTCTTCTTTTCCTCAAGGATTACGTTATAAGGATCAAAATCTTCGTGACAAGCTCCCATAATCTTGTAGAAACGTTGAGCATTTGGATCCATATCCTCGAACATAGAAAACCTTTTCTCGATATATGCAAATGCTTGCTGAATTTCCTTAATGGTACTTGGCTCAGGTTCGACTTTCTCTTCTTCTTTCTTTTGATAGAGTTTGTGAAGCTCTATCAAATGCTCGTACATCAGGGGCTGCTTGTCTTTTTCAAATAAATCTATGAAATCCTTCTCCTCCAAATCCATTTCCAGTTCTTTGCTCGTAGTCACCAATGTTTTGTTGACAACATTATCAAACCCCTTAAAATCATTCACGAATTGTGGGCGTAGGTTCTTCCATACACCATTCTTAGCCTTGCTCTGTACATCATTCCATGCTGCTGCTATGCTCTGTACAGACTTGTAATTATCATATCTCTTCCAAAAGTCACGAAGTGTGATGGATTCATCAGGATCAGCTGCAACTATTGCTCGCTGCAGCGTACGCTTCATATAGTAACAGTTCATATAGTAAGGCCTTTTTTATAGCGTTTTATCACAGCCAGTTTACCATTCAACGTAATAGCATGACACTTTGCACTTTCACAATAAATTTTCTTAGTCGCTATGGGGACGAAAAAATTAAGTCACGAATGAATGAGAATGTGCAAGTAGCCGATAAACAGTCATAAACAAATCTGAATTGAGTACAATCGCGAGAATCACGAGTGACAACGACGTTTAACAATAGATATTGGAGCTATAGTGCAATATGTGCTCTGAAAGACATATAAATAAGACTGATTTCATGATTTCTTTCACTAAGCTACTCTACTTGATGGTGTGTACCTTAACATTTACTGTACATATTTTAATATGATTTTATATGATTTGATTGTTATTTATTGTAGAGTAACATGATTTTATGTGCTTTCAACGGTTTTCTAGTGATTTTATGATCTTAATATCTGTGGCGGACAGACGTAAAGTCGAGAAAAATTATTTAACTTGATTTTATTTTTCCATATATTATTTTTGAAAACCGACGTATAATTGAGAATCATTTAAATGGGATGCCTTGTACATGTGTAAATGAGTATACATACACACCCCACACACTCATACACATATAAATAGATATATAGATACACACTCACACACACACACATATATATATA
>NC_068981.1:60904194-60909818 GCF_001194135.2 Octopus bimaculoides
GAGAGACAGAGAGAGAGTGAAAGGGAGCAGGAATTTATGTTTATGTTTGTCGTCTATGAATATAACTTTCCTAATCGTTATTCATGATTTTTTACACTGCAGTTTGGGGCAATGTTTTTTAAAAAAATCTTGAGACACATTGGTAGTCTTTAATCAATCTTTCTTTCATTAATAAACCTATTTTATGATTTTGATTAAATTTAAGCTATATAATCCAATATAATTGTTCCAATTCAAGTGGCATTCTACTACATTGATATATCATTCAGATTTAAAACAAACACATACAGTTATAAAAATAAATTTAATGATATTGTTTGGACAATGAATTTTATGTTGATAAGCGTGCCTTTGGTTTAAATATATTCTCATATATATTCGGATATATAATTGCATCAGTTTCTTTGCTCAAACATATATGAAGTTATGATATGCATATTCGCTGCCTAACCCTGTAATCAATCATTTGTTAAAACACGCGTTGTATAATGTATAAAAGTACACCTGTGTACGTTCCTAGTTGTATACACAGTTTTGCAGTTATATCACTGACATTTTGCAATGGAACACGTATTCTTTGAAGAATAGACTATTTAACATTTTCACTTCTAGCAGACATTCTAACAAAATTACATATTAACAATCACTTCGACAATATTGAATGTATTAAGAAATTTCATATCTAATAAATTTATAGCATATATGTATAATATTTTGAAGGCAAAAAACACGTTTTCCTGGAACAGAGTTACTTAAGAGAAACATTTTAACTTCGAATCTATATTTTTGTCTCAATGACTTTTTTCTACTTTTAATGATGCTTCTTTGAACTACTTACTGATTTGTTTGCAGCAAGCGTGTTAAATGAATGAAAAAACAAAACACAAGAAAAAAAGAACAACATTCACAGAACAACTGAAGAATGTCAGTAATTTCTTGGGAGATTTTTTTCCGTAATGTAGAGAATTCGTATGATTGCTTTCTTTTTAAAACCCCTCTAATGGACGCGGATATTATTTTTTAATAATTTAATTTCTTTCCAAATGTCTTTTGCCTTCCACTAATCTTTAGAAATGTATCTGTTGTGTACTGCTGTCGATTTATACGACTATTTCCGCTGCACTTCGCGAAATAAAAACAATGAGTTGTGCCCGTTTGCAAAAGTTAGAAGGGAAGAAACATTTTTGCACGATAATTTAAATCATCAAAAATATCCGGAAAATAGCTGCTTTTGCTTTCTAGAAGTCTGTTAAGGAAGTACCTGTCACGAACTGTCTTAGAGTAACTAGAATACTCCTACCCCGCCTCGGCATGAAACAAATTAAAAGAATCTATGCCCTTGTGTATATATTGGAAGTCAATAGTTTGTACAAAATATTTAGAATCCTCAAAACTACATGAAAAAAAAAATCAATTAGATTTGGAATGCGCAACACTTGATTTAGCAGGCAAAATATCATTCCTGTAAATGTTCATATAATATCATATTAAATATTTTTGTTCGTATCGTTGTTGAACGGAAGGAGCGAGTGAAAGGCAGACGATGTTTCACAGAAGTGAGTATTCTACCATTACACTATTTTGTAGTATTTGCCGTGTAGTAGTATTGTGATGTTTTTTTTTAGCTATGTTGTGCTTTCAGAACTTTTGAGTGCTTTTGTTTGTGCTTTTGTTTTATTTGTCATCTTCCATAAATTTTTCTTTTCATCAGTTTATAATTTTTAAGATAAAATTTCGTTTGTTGATTTAGCAAATAAGATTTTTTAAAATAAGACTTAATATTAATGTCATGTGTGTCATATAACTGACAATATTGTCTGTTAAGCCCCTGTAGGTTTTTACTTCGAAGAATGCAAAGCACATCACTTTCGAGCAACATGAAAAATAATGACATAAAAAGTGCCAAATAACTTAAAGTCTGTATTAACATTCTATGAAATTTAAAATGCTGACGTCTAACAATACGAAAACGAACCTGACTTCTACATATCTGACATTATTTATAAGTTTTCTGGTACATTTTCGTCTGTCGTATCTTTGATTACCAATGCTATCTATGATAAATTCGATGCATGAGCCACAAAACGTGCGATCCAGACACTCCAATGTTTCAAATAAAGAAATTCTTATGTAACTGAAAACCCCATTTTAACTACTGAAGAGAATGTTGTTGACGCTACTGTTGTGTGTATATGTGTGGCGTGTGCTAGTATATATAAAAAAAAACACGAAAGTTCATTCCTGAGTCATATAGACTCTTAGGGCCGGTTTCCTATTTCTATGGCATATATATTCCCCACCTGGACGGGCCGTCAGTCTGTCAAAGAATTACTAATTTTTCCCAGCTGAGTGAATTGGAGCAACGTGAAATGAAGTGTTATGCTCAAGAACACATTCCGTCGCCCCTTCCTGGAATCGAAACCACAATCTTACCATCAAGAGTCTATCATCCTAATTATTAAGCCACGCACCTTTACGTGCTTGTGTGAAGTGAGAAAAATGATTGTTTCTCCTGTGAAGATATTCTAACAGTGATTTGATTCGTAAACTGGTATACACCTAACTGAGGACCATATTTAATTTCTTACAGGCGTTTCTACTGCGCAGAATGAGAAGTTTGTAATTTCTCCTTGTCAGCTGACTTCTGTTAAAAAAATGTTGCGTTGATAACTTCCATTGTAACTGTTTTCGATGAGAACGATAACCGAACTTTCCAGAAGTGACCATTCTGTCTTATTAGATGTGACTTGAACAACTTTATGACAAAGACTTTTAGTTCAAAGTGCACAGATATGATTTCAGGAAACCATTTAAAGAATCTTCTATATTAATTTCTGACGTTAGCAAAATAGGAGGCACTTATTTTTTACTGAGTCAACGTGCTTTTCATTTTACAGTCATTCGAGTACATATATGTAAATGAATACTAGATTATTAGAATAGTAAATCAGGAATATCCCAGTAGATCAAACGGTTCCAAAAATGTTTATCATTATGTAAGGGGTTAATCCGCATTGAACAAATATTATGAACTGGGACTATGTTGAAACCTGAATGGATATTAAGTATTTTGAAACCCATACATTCCTCCTAAACCAATGGTTTGATTAACTAAAACATTTGCCAATGGGCATTTTCAATCTGCAGATGATTTTAAAGTTCACCACTCGATATTTGTAGCTTGCTATTACATGTACAAACAATGGGTATGTTATTTTGCTTTCGTTGTCGTTTGTTACAATGAAGGTAAATGTCATTTACTTTATATACCTATCAAGACTTACTTGCTGTTATAAGCTAGTCTCCATCCGCTTCTAATCCAAGAAATCTTTAGTCAATCTATAATTGGGTATCGAGGATATTTCTTGTGGAATTACAATTCTAATTAGTAAGCACTTCCAAAGCAAGCTCATTATGTCTACATTATAAATGTGTTTATGCATTGAAACATAACCCTCTACTATTTTTTCTAATCTGATGTTGCTTCCATGTCAGCAGCTTCTGTTTCTCCTTTATCTGTTGCACTAAGCAATTTAGATCGCTTTTTGTATATATACCAAACCAGCAATTTCTTGCAGTAAATATTTCTTCAAATATTCATATTAATCAAAGATTTTTAATGCAAAATATTACGGTAATAATTTTTTCATTACTTAACTCGTAGATGGCAGGGAGTCGATGATTGTATCTTCATTCATGTATATTTTTGTTATCCATTAAATTCGTAGATGCTCTTGATTGATCCAAAGGATGCTACTAAATTTAAATATTTCACGATCTTTCATATTTGAAATTACTTTTCATCTAAATATTTCATTTTCTTTATATTATCAATAATATACACAAATGCCAAATGAAATTCACTTACATATATTTCCTGTGGTTATACAGATAATTCCTAATAAATAAGGTAAAAGCAAAAAATAAAGCTATGAGAAATACATGTTTTAATATAATAATTATAGTAAATTAAAATATGTATTATTATAAGATGAATGATTTTAAATAAAACAGTTGAGAATGAAAATTACCTTATATTTCAAGTAACCACTAATATTCAATAGCATAGCCAAAATGTCAGTTTTGTTTCCAGGACTAGTGAAAGGGAAGAAGCGTAAGATATTGACCTACATTCGATTGTAAAATATGCTAGGGATATTCGGAAAGTGCCAATTGTGTGCACCCATTTAGTGTACATGTCATTTGTTCATGGAGGGTTATTAGATAACCTGTATCAATTTTTTTATTTTTAATATTGAAAGTACAGAACTTTATTGAAATTTTACCTATTATATAGGGGATCAGTTTTATATGATGCGTTGTGCTTAATTACAGCAAGTTTAGCTAGGAATTTGTTAAATTAACAACTTCGTTATGAGAATTAATTGATTCAATGGTTTCGATGCAGTAGTTTAATGGCTAGTGCAAAGCTAATGTAGATTGTATTCTGCACGAACAACGTCAACACGCAAACAAACAGATATTATTGAGGCATATATATAAAATTGAATTTTATAGCAGCCAAAATAAAAGTTTATCGGTATTTTGGGCACTACATTTAAAAGAGATACTGTTGTATGTGCATAACTGCTTTTATATAATATATATATACGTGGTGTGATCAATAGGTATCCGGACTGGTGCTATAAATACAAATGAATAACCAGGGGACGGCCGATGAAACACCGAGGATGCAGTGTACCAAGCAAACGTAGCCCGAAACGGAAGCAGCACAAATATCAATAGCATCAATGCCAGCACAGGGATACAAACTAAAATTTATGTTGGATCTTTTAAACCCAGATTTAAAATTCGCCTGAATAAGCTCAGACCTTCTTTCAGGGTGCCGAAAAGACGCAACACAAAAACACTTGCAGCATACATATGGCACCTAAAGGACGATCATACGCCCTTTAACATCATGTGGAAATTACTGGAAGCTTGTGGACTCTATCATAATGGTATAAGACTGTGCAAATTGTGCTTGGCAGAAAGATTTATAATTCTCATGAACTCACATCTTCAACAGCATAGCCAAAAGGTCAGTTTTGTTTCCAGGACTAGATAACCTGTTATTAGATAACTCCAGGACGGAAGGCGTGGAGAGTTGTCCACATTTTATTAAATTTTTACTTCAAAACAGGAAAACGTAGCTAGCAAGTGAAGGAGGACAACTCGCCAGGCCATATTTTTAAAGAGAATTATTTCTTGAAATATCACCTGCGTTCTTGTGTTTTAAAATAAACATTCTTTGCATAGAACGGTTACTGTTTAGAGAAACTGAAGAGATGTCTAGTTCACGATAGATATGAAAACTGGTTCTTTTCTAAACTTATGTTACGCTTACACAAATATATATATATATATGTGTGTGTGTGCGTGTTCGTATGTGTGTGTGAGTGTGTGTATGTGTGTGTGTGTGTGTGTGTTATTTCTTTACTACCCACAAGGGGCTACACACAGAGGGGACAAACAAGGACAGACAAACGGATTAAGTCGATTATACCAACCCCAGTGCATAACTGGTACTTATTTAATCGACCCCGAAAGGATGAAAGACAAAGTCGACGTCGGCGAAATTTGAACTCAGAATGTAACGGCAGACGAAATACCGCTAAGCATTT
>NC_068981.1:60910073-60915041 GCF_001194135.2 Octopus bimaculoides
ATATATATATATATATATATATATATAAAATGGATGTCTTATAAAACTCTTCCGTATATACAATAACAGACATACCTAAAATCCAACACAACTCCATCATCAGCTGCCTCACAGATAAGCTATGGCTTATGTATATAAACAAATCTACGTACACATGCTCACACACATATATATATTTATATGCACATATTCAGTAAGGTGCTGGTGTAGTAAGTGTTTATAATCCAAACCTATAATTTAGCATTTAGCTAAACGGTAATCACCATTAATTATTTTTCTCTTTATCTAGGTTTCTTGTTGTTGTTATGGTTGTTATTATTTTACATATGTCCGATTTAGATCGTCTAGTAAGTCTAATTAAGGCATTTTCATTAAAGTTTGCTTTAATCTGCACTATAAACATGTATGGAGAACATGAATTTGCTTTCATGCTGGCTGATATACATAACTGTTTGTTCTTTTATGTCACCTATACCTCTTAATTAACTAAGTGGCATATCGTCAGTTAAGACGACGAGTGTTGATTGAATGCTGTACTCTTTCACAACAACTTTCTCTCACTCTTACTTCCCGTTTCTGTTGTGCCTGTAATTCAAAGAGACAGCCTTGTTACGCTGTGTCACGCTGAATGTCCCCGTGAACTACGTTAAGGGTACACGTGTCTGTGGAGTGCTCAGCCACTTGCACGTTAATTTCACGAGCAGGCTGTTCCGTTGATCGGATCAACCGGAACCCTTGACGTCGTAAACGACGGAGTGCCAACGACGACGACGAACGAACGACACACACATACACACACACACACACACACACAAACACACACACACACACACAATCACACACGCGCGCGCGCATACGCACACACACATTAGTATGCGATAAAGCCAATATGCGATAAAGGCAAATCTGCTAGTAAAAGTATCCATAGAATTAATACATACAGCAAAGAAAAGTAAATATTGTTTATCATTAATCGCGTAAAGTCTTTAACGATATATTCAAGTTAAACCAGATAATGATAAATGTACCGCCAATTTGTAAACAATAAACATACTAAAATTACGTAAATAAGCAATAAGAAAATTGATGCCGTTGAATAGCAGAATATCACCATTAGAATCATAAGACTTTTATGTGCAGATTCTTTTGTTTAATCTATCAATTTGCTAGGTGCCAAATTAACCCACGGCATAGAGTAAGCAACAACGCTAAATCTAAAAGTATAAATAATAGCATATACATATAGGAATCCCCTTACTATAAATTAAAGAAAATTTAGGAAAAAAAAAAGTAAACGCCAGTTTAATCCCTTGTCATTGCAAAGTGGGATTCACATACCCCGATTATATTTCAGGAACTTACAAAGTATTTTCTCCAACGATACAAATGCCATCAAATTTTCAGTAAATGAAATCATATTTGGTGAATCCTAGTTTAAGTGATAATATTGCTACGAAATTACTACAAACATACTAAAGACCTTAATAATAACCGAGATAGGACTAGTGAAACAGCTTTATCCGGTAGGAATATTAATAGCAGTGATAATAACATACAACCAGACAATCTTACACCTACCAACTCCCGTAACATAATCAATATTAAACATTATATTCATATTTCATTCAATATGAACTTCAAAGAGTATTACTAGTAACGAGGGACACTCTAACAAGGTGATAGAATAGAATTAAAGCATCTTTATGGAAACGGATTTTGAATATATGTAAAATATCTCTGTAATATCCTCTCACATAGTGCAACAAAGCAATATATATGGTCTACTTCAATTATTTCAAAATAAGTGCCTCTGTATACACACCCTCAAATCAAGATAGGAACATTTTCTAGTTGACCGCCTAAAGAATTTGAAATCTGAAGCTATCGATTTCATATTAAAGTAGAAGATTTGAATATCAGCGAAACAATATGAAAATGAAAGATGTGTAATGACGGATACGAACATAGGAATAATTAATTCACGAGTCCTGTGAACAATTAATTAATTAGAACCATAACATTGTTTAGTTATTCAGGTACGATAAGACTTAAAACTCCAGTTAACAGTTCTCTATCACAATTCATAATCTTTACAAAATGTATTAAATTTTCTCCTAATAATATAAATTTATGAACAACGCGACATCTAACACACTAAATATCATTTTGCTTCTTTGACATTCAGCGAATAATCCTGCTGACTTGCAAATTCAATGCTTAAATGTGTTAGTTTAAAATATTTTGTCCATGTTGTACTCTCTTTTCATTAATGTTTATCTATTTAACTTATACTACTTGAATCCGTTTACGACGGGCTCTTAACTACAAAACTAAAGTAGTAATAATAATAATAATAATAATAATGATGATGATGATGATGATGATGATGACTATTATTATTATTATTATTATTATTATTATTATTATTATTATTATTATTATTATTATTATTATTATTATTATTATTATTATTACTACTACTACTACTACTACTACTACTACTACTACTACTACTACTATTAATATCATTATTATTAAGGCAGTGAGCTAGCAGATTCGTTAGCACGCCAGGTGAAATGCTTGGCAGCATTTCATCCGTCTTTATACTCTTGTTTCAAATCCGGCCGAGGTTAATTTTGCCTTACATCCTTTCGTGGTCGATGAAATAAGCACCAGTTTAGCACGACTGGGGGCGATGTAATCGACTAGTCACTTCCCACAAAATTTCAGGCCTTGTGCCTGTAGTAGGCAGGTTTATTATTATTATTATTATTATTATTATTATTATCATTATTATTATTATTAATTTTGTATAATTTTAAAGCAATCTGATCTGTAGTTGCGAGCCAGTACCCGATTTCTAGATACAATACAGTGTTTATTTTCAATTAAAAATAGATTTACAAGATTTCCATGAATTAATATATAAGTAGCATGGCGTTCTTTTTTTTAAATATTTTCCAAAGTATTAGATTTTTAAAGCGTCAAATTGGATATAACCAAAATTATAATATGCATTTTCTGACTTGGTAAGTGTTCTTTCTCTTTTCTATATTGATTATTATTTTCTAATTAAATAATACTTTGCTTCTCCAGTTAAAAAAGAAATAACAAGGGGTAGAATTTTTATGTTCAGTGCGTGATTTAATTAAAATCAGCCCAACCGAAGAAGAAATCTGCGTCGCATCTAAATTTTAAGCAGCATACCTCATATACGGATGCTGATACATTATTAATCAAATATACGATGAATAATATTTTTAAAAAAAATGATAATTCTTTGTTTCATTAGAAAACTGTATTTATATACATGTCTTTCCGAAAATGATACGCATCTATTTTGATGAAAACTAAACACAGTGAACATTTCAATGCTGGCGGCAAGACAGGAAACCAAATACTTAACTGATGAAACATATCACAATGCATGCAATTCCGAAAAACCTGTTTGACATTTTATGGTGTGTGACTATTTTTAAATTAGCATAATTTCAGACATACTAACAAGTTATGTCCGGCAGTAACCACCGCATGGTAACCAATTACATATCTACATTCACATATGCATCTACCCTCATATATATCTGTATGTAAGTGAGTGTGTACGTGTGTGTCGGTATGTGTGAATTTTTGTGTGTGCACGTGTGTGTGTGCGTGCGTTTATACACAACGCCTTCGTGTGCACTTCACCTGGTATGATGTTGGCTGCAGTTATTACTGTTTGGAAGAAAAAGGTTCTCGTCATAGCAACATGAGAAAAAGAGAGAGCTTGGCTTTGAATGGTGTCCTCAGACTGTCGGACACATTTTTCTGTATCGTTACGTTTCATAAATGAGAAAGACATCGCTTTGATAATTCACATACTAATGTGAGTTCCCATCCGTGCTTTCGCCTAAAAATCTAAGCATGTTTACTGGTGCTTACAGTTTCATCAATCTGTTAATAAATAGCAATACGAGCAGACTAAAAAGCGACAATTAAAATAAACCTCAGTACATTTATATTTCATGCGCTCGTTAGACACAAGTACAGGAAGACGCTATTGCTCTAAAAACGCAGAAATTTGTTTCTGTCACTTCCATGAGATCATTTACAGACCAACGCGATGTCACTTCACAGAAGATGAATATTTCGTCTTGTGTCTATACATAATATTTCGTCTATAAGATGAATATTTTCTTCGATACATTATTCACTGCCAATTTTTTTTTTCAGTTTTGTGTATACACCAGCTTATGAAATATGAGTATACTCTGCTTTATTATGATATGAGGTGCTTAGCTTGCTCTCATAACCAATTAATTCACTCTTGACAAACATTTGAAAGTGCCGGCAAATATATTGTTTTCGGATTGCATGGAGGACGGCAGTCTCGATTTGTGAATATATAACTGAATCGGTGTATGTCATTGACGAAAAGTAATTACGTAAATTAATTTTCTGAGTGTCCAGCAAGTTTACTTCGAACAGAGCTTGATTTACTAATTCAATCCTTGTTTTGTGTTGTTCTCTTGTTTTACGTAGGATTTTCCCTCGCAGCACGTGGAGATTCTGTGAATTGCAATTGGTTTCGTGGTTGGTTCATCCCGTTTCTTCCCTATATATTTTCTTGTGCACTCTGGTACATAAAACGTCTCCGCATATTTCATCTTCGCTCGGAGAATCTGAGCAATAATTCTATTTAGGAAACATCAGAACAACTGCTGTATTAAATTTGTACGCTGAAGTTTATTAATCATGTTTGAGTTGACATTTTTCCCCTTAAGGTTTCCTCCAACCAGAACTTGTGTCAACGAGAGTTTTCACATTTATATAGTCTTTTACTCTTTACTCTTTTACTTGTTTCAATCATTTGACTGCGGTCATGCTGGAGCACCACCTTTAGTCGAGCAAATCGACCCCAGGACTTATTCTTTGTAAGCCTAGTAGTTATTTTCTCGGTTTCTTTTGCCGAACCGCTAAGTTGCG
>NC_068981.1:60915051-60916918 GCF_001194135.2 Octopus bimaculoides
CACACACACACACACACGCACACACACACATATACGACGGGCTTCTTTGAATTTCCATCTACCAAATCCACTCACAAGGCTTTGGTCGGCCCGAGGCTATAGTAGAAGACACTTGCCCATGTGGTTGGTAAGCAAGCTACTTACCACAGAGCCACTCCCGAGATTAAAACACATATTCCATAAAATTCCATAAATTAATAGTGCATATACAGTTGTCATAAAATTAATTTATTTTATGACGGAAAAATTAGGGAAATCGCGCGTGAGAATTATAAAAAGTGTAGAGAAAAATATGAAACTAATGAAAAACATAGGTAAAGGGAAACCGAAACAAGAAAAATACACAGAAAATAGAAAAAAGAGAATCAATAGGAAATAGTGGATTAATTTTAGAAAGCAGAAGATTATAAAAATAAATTTTAATGAATTGGAAAAGAAGATTTGAAGTGAAATGCTTTTATAGTTATTCATGTTTTTTTTTTTACAGCAATAGAAAATGAATTTTTCAATGTCCGAGTGGAAAACCAAGGATATATGCATATCCAAATAAATGCACGCATATACATTTGAACGCATATGTATGTGCATGCGTGCATATGTGTTTGCGTGTGTGTGTGGTGTGTCCTTCTGTGAAACTTAATGATTTACAATACTTCAGAGAGTTCTAAGCCAAAAGTTCATACGAAGATATTTGTTTGGAATGCTTATTTAATAGTTATAGTGCAAAGTATAAATTTTCATTGGAAACTTTTACAAAGGTCACATTTTATTATTGTGTCCGAACAGTTTTGCCAATGAAAAATTTTTCCAAGACGATGTGTATGAGATATTAAATTATTAAAGAATTATGAGCTTTCCGATATACGCAAGCAAAAATACGCACACAGAGCGGCGGTGGCGGCGGTGGAAGCTCAGCGCATCAAGCAGCTAAAACAACAACACTACATTTTTAAACTTTCTAAGATCCAGGAACGATGCATTTAATCAATGTCTTTATCTGAAACGATTCCTGTTAGGAGCTGGGAATTTCCAAGATGACTCTCTATCACCTTCCCTCTTTCGAGGTACGTTTGGCACCGATGTAAGGGAGGTGACTCCGTCCCGTCTGGAACTACTTGCGGATATATATTTGGTTATGAACTCTGTTGAGCTCCAGACCAATGCCGAAATACTTCAGGTTTACAAAATCTTGCTTTCACGACGATAATACCTTTCTGTGGGTTTGGTGAAAAATAAATTATAATACAAGTAATAAGACAAAGAAATTCTGTCACACATCTTTGATGATTTGCTGCAGTTGTTTCTGTACTACCTCTCCCTGTGACATGAGACAAGACAAGACAAAAGAGGGAAGGTGATAGAGAGTCATCCTGGAAAATGCCACCGGAAATTCTTGCATCTCCAGCATTAAGAGATTCATCGTCACTTTTGAAAGTGAGTGTGGTTCTCCATGGTCTCATACGAAGATATATGTTTGGAATGTTTATAAGTTAACTAATGATTGTGGTTTTAGACACTAGTGTGGGACTTCATCAGAATTGCATCAACAAGTACACTTTCGCATTGTGCGTCTTGCAGACATTAATCTTTGTCTTTTCTTGAAAGGAAACAAAAGGTAAATAAAATTGCGATTAGGGGATGAGTAAATAACAGAGAGGAAGATATAGAAGAAGGAGATGAATAATAATAATAACAATAATAATAATAATAATGATGATGATGATGGTGATGATGATGATGATGATGATGATGATGATGATAATAATAATAATAATAATAATAATAATCTCTAAATGCTGGAGATGTAAGAATTTCATGTGGCATTTTCCAGGGTGACTCACTATCACCACTCCTCTTCTGTCTAACC
>NC_068981.1:60917305-60924300 GCF_001194135.2 Octopus bimaculoides
TAAGAAGAAGAAGAAGAAGGTTGGGGAGTTCTAAACTTGTAGTTATTCTGGTGATATCTGTTGCCGAACCTAGTCGGCATAAGGCTATAGTAAAGGACACCCACAGAAGGTGCCCCCGCAGTGAGACTGAAAAGGGAGCCATGTACTTGAGAAGTAAATTGCTTACGACACAACCATACATTTATTTTCAAATCGTTGTTTCCATTCGGAAAACCAGTCACACCTTAAGTACCGGAAACGATGTGTCATTACCCATATTGTTTCCCAGATTGTGTTTCTGGGCTCCTATACGTACTTCACCCTTTGTAGTCTGATTGTGATGTCTATGTATTGGTAGTGGAATAGTTGAAATATTCCCAGAATTGAACAGCATTCTTTTCTCTTCAGAGTATTTGGATATTATAATTAGTCTTTGCCATCATTTTGTTATGCATTCTCCGTTTGACTTTCTATATCTCTTTTGTATTATCAGCGTGACGAGGGATAGAGGTGGTGTGAAACTGAGAACATATCAAAGAGTGGAACCATAAAATAAACAGATTCATAACAGTCCCTTTAAGGATTTCTTTTACAACTAATATATATTTTGAAAGTAACTAATGCTACAGTAGCCTGCCCTTCAGAAAATCATGCACCCAGCGTTATCGAAGGATTTTGCTATGTTAAAATATATCACATCCACTTTTCAGTGATGGAACTGCTGCTAGAAAACTCGACAAACAGCACCAATGATATAGGCGCAGTGCTTGCCAGGTATTTTGGTAGCGTAAAACGTGCTACATGTCTGCGAACAAGCTATATTCTTCTAAGAATATATTCAGTTTCTTTTTGACAATCTGTTCCATGATGCTGTTGATTTTCTGATGTCAGAGTAACAGACCTATAACTTTTAGTACCTTTTCTGCTTTCTTCTTGGGACATTATATATTCTTTTTAACCTTTTAGCATTATCACATCCGAAGGCGTTGTGGAAGAGCATCAGCAACAGTTTTGATAAGATTTTACAGTGTTTGTAAGAGAACCGCTATAAAACTCATTTGAGCAAAAGTTTTCGTTTCATCTCACACGTTTATGTATGGATATTGGTTACTTCTATGGAAAAATACAAATGTAATACATATACATACATTTACATTATAATTCTACTTATCCATAACAGCACTAATACGCACATTTTCGATTTCAATAAACTCATAATGCACGGTATTCATGTTTCGACTTTGAAGTAGTGTGAATTCATCCAGCTCCTCCTCTGGGTGTTTATACAATTGACAGCATAAGGTTAGCGCAGAATATTATCAACTAAATGGCAAAATAACTGCTTACATTTGCTTCGGATGTAAGGATCAGTGCACTCAGAAATGTGTGATAATATGACTTTTCATGGATTCATCACATTACATATCGAAGTATTTCTTACCAAGGAAAACGTTTGAATATATAAGTTCAGTATCAGATTACATACCTACACACACGCATGTATATATTTGTATGCGGGCATGCACTTGTGTATTAACCATAACGAGTGCCTGAGAAAGAGTATAACATAACTGAACTTACAATGCTTTCCGAAAATGTGGGTACCTTAGAAGTTACAAGAGGACACAGACAACCTTGCGGAACATGAAGGAAGTGGGAATAGGAGGGGAATTACGCGGTACCATCACTACGCTGCAACATTTGTTTTAAAGAGTAAACTGGAGCAGCATGAAATTAAGTGCCTTGACCAAGGAAACAACGCACCTACACGCCCAAGATTCGAAACAATTTAAGATAGATTGTGAGTGTATGTATTTCCAAGTATTGCGTATGTGTTAACCCAATTTGATTTGTATCTCTTTTTGTTAATTTACATTATATACGGTCTGAGGATGATATTCATTGAATTCTCTATTTGTTTATATTACACGCAATCAAACCATTTTGCTCAAACCAACAGTTATTTTGAGTTGATTCCAATTCCATTAGTTTAGCACTAAACATTAAGGATCGAAGGTTAAATCAAACATATCCTTTTCTGCCCAAAATTGTGTGACGTGCATGTAGCTATTTTCCTTCCTTTAAGGCAATCTAACACTTTTTGTCATTTTACATTTTGTTCACGTTTACGATTATGCTCATCTTTAAAAACCCAATAATTTTATTTATCCATTAGTCCTTGAATGAAGAAGATATGAAAGTTTACTAATTTTATCAAATTATCTTTACACATGCAAAGATACAAACACAGTCTTACACAAATATATTCCGCACCTAGTAAAATGCAGTAAAGTATATATATATATATTTTATCGTACAAGTGTAATTCTACAATCGGTGCAAATAATAAAGTAATATTTCAATAGAAATACATCTGCATCTTTCAATCCTCTCAGTATAACAACCTCTCAATTATAACTAAGTGCTTCATGCAAATACAATAGCCCTTTCAAAATGTCAGCCAATTAAAACAAAATAGACTCACCTAACTACAGTGAAATGCATTAAATAATTTACGATACGAGCCAAATAGCAGTGTATTTAGGTGATTCCACACCAGCTCACTAAAGGGCGTCTTCTAGATGCATTTCTGATATCAGTAGAAGCGTAACCGGACGTGCAATTAATTGTTTACATTTAGTTCTACAGTTACCAATGAAAATGTTTTGTGTATCCTTGATATATTTACCAAACGCTAACATAAGGAACAGATAAATATCACGAACAGCTGAACATTAAATTGCTTCATCTATCAATTGATTAAAAATTTTGCGTTGAGTCAACGAAGAACCCCTTGTGCATTTCGTGGTCTGCAAGATTTTATAAGAGTAAAATGAATTTCAAATTACACTTCACTGTCTCAAAAACGAAACAGATGTCTTGAGTGAAATCTTACTTGCACTACGTCTAGAAAAAAAAAAGAGATAAGAGGGAACAGTGTTGAACTGGCATTTTCTAATTATACCCATTAAACCTGGATATGAACAGCAAAAGCTCATCTGCTAGAACATTTCATTACATCACCAAAAATAGAGTACAGCACTTCCTTCCCAAAATCATTAGGTCGATCACATCGTTTACACTGCTCAACATATATTTCACTGACATCAATTTCTATAAAGAGCAAAACACTTCACCTTATATTCACTTCATGAAATCTATGTCAGATTCACGTATTTTGTGATGAATTCTACTTCATGTCAGAAAAAAATTGCCCCTGAACCGGTCACATGTATTCAACAATATTCAACTGTCATATTTTATTCTTTCTGAAAAGTTCTATGAAATTGATACTGTTATGTTTAGATCTCAAATCAACAAACCTAGAGATGTTACGTACGAATACACTTACACATCATTATGCAAAATGTACACACAATGTACATTATCCAGTACACAATCACTGACTAGAACTACATCACACGCACACAAATATAAAATTATATAGGTATTCAGATTTCACTTACTCGGGTTATAGAATCATATATCACACATTACAAAAATAGGACGTATATTCCCATATAAAATACCTGACCGATAATACATACCCTTGTTTATCTTTTCTATCCACGTTAGTACCTTAGAAGATAACTATTAATTCTGTAATTTATTTTTAAACCATAATCTATTAAATCCCCAACTTAGTTGTAACACTTATTTCTAAATAATTTAACATTCAGCTGGTTTCTCCATTCACGACTACGTACACACTCATATCCGCAAAGCTAAAATTATTTCTACATCCACTGACCTTAGCCATAAAACGGACACAAACACTTACTACTAGATTTACTCCCCAACCCCTTCGAACTAGAAAATAGCACTGGCACCTACTATTCATTTTGAATCCCTTTCATTTTACTTTATTCGGCATTTTTACGTTATCTTCCTTTACCTCCTCCTCTTTCCTTATTTACCCTGATTTATTCATTTGTATTTGTTTTCGTTAACTTCATTTACCTCATCCATTCCATTAATTTACCTTGATTTATTTATTTATTTGTATTTTTGCGTTATTTTCCATTACCTCCTGCACTCCTTCTTTCCACTTATATATCTATTTATTTTCTTGTTTTTTGTTGTACATTATATTTTTATATACCTTATTTTATCCTTCATACCTATCCTTGCTTTCCTCCTCCATTCTCTGTACCCTCTGTTTCTCCTCCATTACCTTCTTATCTTTCTATTTTTCCTTTCTATTTATCCCTTAATAGCCACCTCTGGCATTTATCTCTGGATATTTACATTATCAAGGCTATAACTATACATGGATTTACTCGGGATTGCACCTAAGGATTAATAGACTAACATCTGCAGTATCGGAAATTTGGACTGTGGACCTTTATGCTTCTTTTTCTTCTTTTTGTGTAATTCTTTATTCCTTTTTTCCTGCCCTCTGCGTCATCGTTTCATTAATCTATACCTTTCGCATTGTCCCTATTTGTCTCCGATGACGGAATATCATATACCTTGGGATATCCCAGAAACAGCTGTAGGTCCTTAAATTTTTCCAGTAATAATAACGCATATGACTTGAAATGGTTGTCATGCCTTAGCGTTTGTCGTCCTCTTTAACAATTATACACACACAGACACAAACACACACACACACACACACACACACACACACATAGCAGGATGCAAAATATAATAATGGTATTATTTCCACTTTTCTAGCAGTTCTGTTTGAAATTCAGCGGAAAGTCCACCAATGGAAACTCGGAAGGAGTAAATAAGAGAGTAAAATAGAATGCCAAAAAGCCATATCTTGTCCATGGAAGCTACATTTTGCAAAGTGACGAAGAATTAGTCCGGCAAGAAAAAGTGATTTTCAGTAAAAAGGGAAATGGCAGATGACGAATAAGTGTGTGTATATGTCAGTATGTGTGTTCTTGCGACAGATTTGTACGTGTTTTGTACAATTGTGTATGTGTATATATATGTATCTCTCTCTCTCTCTCTCTCTTTCTCTCTCTCTCTCTCTCTCTCTCTCTCTCTCACGCCAGCTCGATTTCTAGTGTGCAGATACCACCTATTACCAAGAAACCATTGAAGAACTGGTAAAGTTTATTTTCTTCCACAAAACCAATCCAATAGTCGAAATTCCGTATCCACAGTATATGATGTAGATCTACTTTGCATGATTAAGTACAGTATCTTCCCACCGAATTTTTGTTCTATGATGTCCAATGTCCACAATAGAGGGATGTGTGTAGTGAGTCAGCAGGTTCCTGCAGAAATAGTTGAGGATTTGTCAGTGTCTGGAGAGGACTATTTTGTGTGAGTAGAATAACTAACTGAAGATGACTACCAGCAGCACGAATGAAGAATTATTAATGACCCTCGCTGGGGAAATGTAATCCTGCGAATGAAATGTTTCTCGGGATGGTGTAGTTTTTTGACAGGACAGAATTAGAGAGCAGTGGATGTTGTCAAGTTTGCAGATTTTCGGATCAGACACAGCGCGCTTGTGGGTTTCAAGCGCGTGAAAAGAATGACCTGGATAACTGCAAAATACCTGACTATGCGAACAATCTTGGCAAGGACTGTAGGGTACCAGTTTGCAATGGAAAGCAGAGCATCGATTGAGGAGGAACAACCAAGCAAGATACTTGGAATGCAACACGAAGGATTAAAAAGAACAAAACGGTGGCATGAAATATTTCGTGTGCTTAGTTTTGGAGAGGAACCTTGGGATGCACACTTACACCTGCTCTAAAGCCACATGAGCATATTGTGAAAGTAAGAACCGGTGTAATCGCCGAGAAATTAGTCATTGAAAGTGCTTCTGCCTATCGGCTAAGGTTATGTCTTTGTGAGGCAGTTATAAGGAAGATTCCAGTTGTCATGTCCATTTCATTGTACATGCTAGCAAAATACAAAACTGGGAACGACCGTTGGGAACGACTGAAGTTCCCAGAAGCTACCTCCCGAGAAGCACTGAATATATTTATCCAACTAAAAATATATATTCATACGCACACACACATAAGTTGTCCCTAGAAAAATTTACCCATTCATATTTCTTAATTATTCTAAACAAACGTAATGTAGGATAATGAAATTTAGCACACAAGTTCTAATGTAAATTGTCAATCTATTGCAACAATTATATTTCAAAATTATCTCCTTTCGTGTTGATCATAACCTTCAAACTAGTCGTCACTGAGCCTCATGAGCACTGTATCACCTCGTCGTCCAACTTGACCCATGAAGACAAGGGATTTCTCCAGATTTGACGCATTTGAATGAGACCGAACAGAAACATTATTCGCTACGATGTACCAGATAACAAAGTTCGTCGGATTAATGTCTGGCCTTGGGGGAAGTCAAAACCGCTGAAATGCAATTTGTACCACCTCCGTGCAATATAGGATGCGTGGTCTGGAGTCCCGTTTTGAGTGAAGCTGTAACAGTCACCAAATCTATCAATGACACTTTTTCATCCAACATTTTCACCTAAACTTCACTGTTGCCTTTGAAGCCTGCATCGATGAAGATGAGGGGAGGCTCGGACACATCAGATGAAACTGCGACGCACACCATGAGTGGTGCTGTCTTCTGACGGCATAAATGACTTTTGCTGCCTTCAGCCAAGTCTCCTGCATTACGTCCATAACGGCTGTCATTTTGACTGTTACTAACTGCCTCTACAGTGAAGATCTCATCGGACCAAATCAACAAGTTTTTAGCGGCGCGCTTTATCTCAGCTAACATGGTGTTACTCCGTTTCTACTTGGAAGCTGCTGAAACTAACTACCGGGATGTTTCTTGAATCTTCTTTAAATCCTCTTTCTATATCCTCTTTAAAAAACCTGTCAACTGACGATTTCGAAATATCAAGAGTTTTTGAAGTTTTTCTCACACTGCGGGGATTTTGGTTTATTCGCTTCTCCACAGCTTCAACAGTTTGTTTGGAGCAAACTGATCGTTTCCCACTTCCCCACTAGAGGTATTGAACACTGTTTTACAGCACACCTTGAACTGTTTTGTTATGTCATTATTACACACTC
>NC_068981.1:60924605-60925664 GCF_001194135.2 Octopus bimaculoides
TATATATATATATATATATATATATATATATATTGGATTATCTCATAAATAATGAGTTTTGTATACTTCTTTTATTCTTCAAAATTAAGATAAACAAAGTTATTTTTTTATCTAAAATATACTCTCCTCCATTTTCTACATTGCACTGCCATCTATCTGGTAGACCTACAAGGTACTTCTTTCAAAATTTACTTGGCTGTCACGAAAATTACTATACTCCTCCAGTACTGTTCTAACCTCGTCTACAAAATTCATATTTTTTCTGTCAAGATGATTTTGAAGACTGCGGAATAAATGATAATCCGATGGGGCAATGTCCGGCAAATATGTTGGGTCGGTCATCGTTTCCCATTGAAATTGTCCAGACATTAGAATGTCATCGGTGCTGTATGTGGCAGAGCATTATCCCGATGAAAGGACACCATTCTTCTTAGAAGCAACGATTAACGTTTCTAGCCGCTCAAACTGCTCTCAGTAGATCTCCTTTGGTACTGTTTGGCTTGTGTTTAGCAGTTCAAAGTGGACTAAACCTTTCATATCCTACCTAACAGTACACAACTCCCTACGAGGGTGAAAACCTTCTTTAGCTTGGACTGCCGCTGTTTCTTCTCTCCCTACCCACTGTCTTCGGTGGTTGACATTTTTATATAAAACCCATTTCTCGTCACCAGCCACTATTCCGTCCAAAAAAAGGTTCATTCGTGAGACGTTACTGCAAACAATAGCACACATTCACTCTCTGCGAGTCGGAAAGTTTGTGAGGAACACGTTGACCTAATTTCCTGATTTTTACCATGCCACGCTGGTGTTGATGAATGGTTCAATGGCTAAATCCAAGAATCTCTGCTAGTTCCTCTACAGATATGATGGGATTTTGTTCACCAGGTTTTGCAGGGCGTCCTCGTCGAGTTCTAAAAATCTTCCACGATGAGGCTTATTGTCTAGACTGTAGTTTTCGGCTCGGGATTTCTGGAACCATCGCTGACACTTGCTTATGCTTACTGTCTGATCCCCATGTACTGTATTAATATTCTTTCCATTGCGCTGTTGCCTTTATTG
>NC_068981.1:60926160-60928541 GCF_001194135.2 Octopus bimaculoides
ATATATATATATATATATATATATATATATACGTATAGATGTAAGTATGTACATATACGTATGCATATATGCATACATATATATATAATTTGTATATATATGTGTGTATGTGTTTGTGTGTGTGTGTTTGTGTGTTTAAACATCTGTGAGCTTATTTCGGTTTATGTGTTTGCATTATGTTTGGTTTTTGCTATTTTAACTGGGTTTAGGATAGACAGATATCTCATATTTGTTCAAAATTGTGTAGTCTGTCATCTGAACACTATTACTAATTCTTACTTGTACTTATTTGATCAGTCAGTATCGAAAGGCAAGTTACGATTTCATATGGTCATACTGAATTTGGTGCATCGTTTTACTTCATTTACAAATGCATACAGAAATACGCATTGAGACATGGAACCACACATACAATTCATTGAAATCTACCGAGGCATTAAATGAGAGGAATACGTTTGCAGAATGTTGAACGTTAAATTAGAATTAGTTAAATGTTGCAGTCTCTGTAGAGAGGTTAAAATTGATCAAGAAAAGATAAAAGAACCTTCTTAGATGAGAAATCTGATGGAGCAGATAAAATTCTCAATGCCGGAAAATAGAGGAATCGGAAGCATTTATGAAATTATGAACGAGATAGCAGAAAGAATAAAGCGATCAAAAAGACTAGCTCCGCGTAGAATTGATGCGGAACAAATACCATCTGATATAAACATTCAAGAAAGAATTTATTAATGCAGACATGAACAAGGCTTTTGATGGGAGAAATGCTTAGGAAATTCTCAAACCACAAGAGTAGGTGAACGTGGTTGCACATGAAATATCCGTGGAAGAGATAGTGAGAGCCATTGAGCTAATAAATAGAAAGTCATGGAATAGGTGGAATTTCAGGAGAAATGCCACAAACAGATAAACTTGCAAATGAAATAGTCGCATTAAAACAATTTGGTTATATGAACTATTGAATACTTTCCTCAATATTGGACATTTTTTGAAAACCAAAAATAGTATTTAAGATCGTGTGCATGTAAGAAGGTATAACCTTTAACAACATAGGTGGCAGGGTATTCAGTTTATCAACATGATTAATATAAATATTGCTTAGGGATGAACAAGAAAGTTTCCGATGGTACTGAGATTATAGTAATACGCAGAATAAATGCATATGTCGATAATGGCTTTATGTGACATATTGAAAAGGGCTTTAATTTAGAGTTTGAGTTACTATGATGCTATGGCTGAGGTATAATCATGTCAGAGCTATGAGAAAAATGCGCGAGAGAGTAAGTAGATGAGAAACAATTGGATGGATCTATGGAAAATAATTGGCAGATTTGGACAATGCGAATAATAGGGTTTTTTATTATTTTTGAAAAGCGCAAGACTCTAAAATGGAATACAAATATGATTAAATAAGAAAATATATAAAGGTAAAAATGAAAAAAAAAATGAAATTGTATGAATCAAGGAAGAGGACAGATGAAATGTACTACTGAATAAGCCCATTCCAGGAGAATAAAACAGGTTTAAACATCTTGTAAATGTAACTAGGTGTTTTTGAATTTACAAAAGTGAAATTAATAACAATTTTAAGAAAGCAATGTGTAAAGTGTTGAGTGATTAACAATCACGTCGATTGCCAATTCAGTAAAAATGAAATTGTGGTGATCAATAATGAATCGAGTTTAGTATTCTTTTATTTGTTTCAGTCATTTGACAGCAGCCATGTTGGAACACCACCTTAAAAAGTGTTTTTCAGTCGAAGAAATTCACCCCAAGCTGAATCCTGTACCATGTGGTTCGGAAGCAAGCTTTTTTTATTACATGAAGATTGGCCATAAATGCCTTATACAGAAAAAGAAGCTGCGGGCTGGACAGTCATAATGTTATGTGAATGAAAAAAATAATGGTGATTAATAAATAAATGGGAGGATCAAGCAGCGCCCACCGACTGTCTAATCCCTGAAAACATTGTTCTCTTATATGTGAGGCAACAAGCCTCTTACACTGTTCGTTATGTTCATTGCTACAAAAACAGGAGGCATTACGCCACATACTTTGTTTTAAACAAAATGAGGTTTCAAACCCCTCCTCAATTCATAACATTCAGGCTTTTCAACCATAGTCCTCCCCAGCATTGCTTGTGACCACATCTTCCACCATCGCCCACGCCTCATTTAAGCACACAGCGAGTGGCGTGTCGGCTTCGCCTGGCAACAAGCGAAATTCCTCATTAAACCACTTCAACCTATGTAGCACGGCCAATGTTTTCACATCCACAGCTATCTGCGGAGGCCATTCGGGATCACGTGTGCAGGTCAAAGTTGCTCCCTTCTGGTGTTTTTCCAACACCTCCTCCAACTCTCCGCCTCTGTAGAAGAAGA
>NC_068981.1:60928551-60939744 GCF_001194135.2 Octopus bimaculoides
CAAAGTTGCTCCCTTCTGGTGTTTTTCCAACACCTCCTCCAACTCTCCGCCTCTGTAGAAGAAGACCAATAATTCCTCTTCTTCCGGGGACGAAGTAGCTACTTCCGCCGTCGGTGGCACAATTCTCACCGAGGTAGCTCAACCGACGGCATACCGTTTTTTCCTTTTTTCCGGTGGGAGGGTGGGAGTCCTCCGGTTTACCCGAGGGCTTTAATCACCTTTCCACCTCTACATTATTTATGTGAGGTTTCGGCGTGCTACTATCAATGCTCGCCTTTCTATTTTTCCCTCTTTCAGGTAAGGCCTCCGCCTCCTCATTTTTTTCCACCTGCTGAGAAGGACTGCGTTCTTTATTAATTGACTGCTCCTGGGCCACTCTGTGGTCCCGGCGACAATCCTTCTTTATATGGCCGGACTCCAGGCACCCGTGACACATAGTGGAGGTGTCCCTCAAGGATCACTGTCAGCAGCTAACTGGATCCACAGAGTCAACACAACTTTAGCCCCGACCCAATCAGCTGCCAGCAACAGTTCTACATTTAACAATTTGGTGTCCATACGGCCACAAGTCCCCGTCGGATAGTTTCTGTTATCCCCTCGGGCTTAACCCCTGGCGGTAACCCACACACCCACGCATGCTGGCATTTGCTCCCACAATACCAGGGGAGAAACAGAATCCTTTCCCCTTCCAGGGGCTGCCTGGCGAACTTACCCGCCATTTCCGGGGTCTCGAACAGCAACCATATAGTTGCATATTTGGGGCCGCTGTCAATATGCCCTATCGTCGGCATATATTCCATCGGATCTTCTATCTCTGGTCTGGAAAAGGGTACAATGGTGCTCAAGGACCTTGAATAATTCCTCAGAACCACTATCCTCTCTTTCAAATCTTTCAGCCATTCTTTGGATGGGTTGATCTCCCACTCCAAATGAATGTTATTATTATTTGTTCTTTCCATGTTCACAGTCAACTGTAGAACAAAAGTTAAAACGAAAAAAAAGCAAGAAAGAAGGAGAAAAGGAAAGAACACAGTTTAGAAAAAAAAATAGAAAAAAATGCACATATAAATGTCCACTGGCTTCTGGCCTATTCAAATTCCTGGCCTGGCTAATCCGATAGAGGTAATCCACAATATCCAAATAATTTTATCCATAAAAACTGGTGTCCGCTGTATAATTAATAGCTAGCAGCGCTTAAATGTCCATAGACAGACAAAAATCCAGTGACGAACGTCTTCAGTAAAAAAAAAGTTTCAATAGAAAAATGTTTGCGTTGCGGGATACGCCCCCTAAGAATTTTTCGACAAAACCAACGCAACCAAAGGCGAACAAAATTGCCTCGAGACTAGAGGAGATACATTAATAGTGAAACATAACAATAAAATACGAGTAACGCACCCCAACTGCGTCCCCAAAACAAAGTTTCTCCTACCTTCAGGCTGCTAATATCTTTTCGTAGACTTAATCCACACCAGAGCTAAATTTAGCTGTGTTGTCATTATGGTTAGAATAACCACTCCAGTTTGCACATGCGCCGTGAGGAAAGCAAGCTTCTTTATTTCATAAGTATTTGCCATAAAGGTATTACAAAGAGGGGCCGAACAAGGACAGACAAACATAAAAGGGGTGAAGTAGCTGTATCGATTAAATATTTACAATTTTAAATACACAATACAAATTGGATTATAAACCACACCTAGAGCTTGGTGATGACCATCCTGGTAAGCAAGTACTTCTCAGAGATAGGTACCTAAACTGTCGCCCACTATCTCTATAGTTCATGCAGTCCTCAACATTTTTGTTCAACAGGCTACAGACAGACTGCAGGGGCATTCGACTTTAAGATGAATAAAGCTGTCACAAGGGTCCTGGAACCTTTATTTGGAGAAGATCCATGGGGCCATCACAAATGCATTGAAGGAGATCAACATTTTGCACATCTTCCAAATTAATGAATATTACTCTACAAACGTCTGACCTGTTATTCCAGAAAAAAATCTAATTTTTTCCCACAGAAAAATCTCCTGGTGATGTCAGTATCTTGCGTGTTTTAACGTCAATGGAGTAGATTCCATCTAGACACCACTCAAATACTCTTGCCGTTCGAATCACCAATGCTACTGCAAACGCATTGTGGGATATCGTCTTGTAAGAGAATTCTAACTTGCTTGTTTTCTAAGGGTAGCATAATATATTCGTATCAATCTGTACATTATGTGTGTATGCATTATGTATCTAAATATATTTTTAAGTATGCATGAGAGTTTGAATGTATGTATGAATATATTTATATATATATATATATATATATAAGGTCCACCTGAAATAAATAAACCGATCGTTACAGATTAATATATATAAGCATTCGCGAATGTATGTTTGTAAGTTTTAGAAGTCTTTGTAGCTGTCTAATAATATAGCATTAGTTCTGCAAATGCTAAATAACAAGAGAGAGAGTGAAGGAGGAGAGAGAGGGAATGAGAAATAGGGTGGGTTGGAGAGCATTTTGTTATAGAATATATGTGCCATATTATAACATGGAAGGCATTATTGCAGAAATCTATCGATTTTGTTAACCAGAACGTGGAATTTCAGGTAAGGTTATTATATTTAATGTTTAAATGAATGGCTTTCAGTATGAGGGTCAATAGTTTCATATCTTTCTATGTTTGTAATTCTTAAAACGGAGATATTTTTTTCTTGTCTCTGGTATTTCGATTTAGGTATAAAATCTGCTATTTCAATGCGTGTCTGGCTAAAACATCAATCTTGCAGTTTATGTTGTATAAATTTATATCATCTCAGCAAGAATATCAGAGCTCACTAATTTCGAATTATTATTTATGTTTCGAGTTTGTAATGTAACAACTGTAGAACTATCTTAAAACTTAAGCATATACTATTAAATATTCAATATTATTTTTCCGAATTCACTTTTGGTTTTAATTCGGAAAAGATAGGAAAATAAACTTTATACGATATAGAAATAAATTTATTTCTCAAACTCGTGATAATGCTATAAATAGCGTGATCAGGATAAATTATCCATATAATGCAGAAAAAATACGTTGCCGGCCGAGCCTGCTTTACTGCAAAATTTGAAACCGAGAGTAGAACTTAGATATACAATCAGAAAAGTATTTTTAAGACGTTGAAATGTGATAAATATTTGACTAAACTTTAAGCGTGGAGATGCAGATACACCTAGAAAAAGTATTATTGATAATCAACTTATAATCAAAATTTCTCTACTCGTGACGACCCCAACAACTCTTTCTGCGATATAATGCATTTAAAATAATATTTTGTATCTCATTCCTATTTTGAGTATTATCTGGTGTACTTAAGATGGTTTAGATTATATTTTGAAGTCGACATGTGTCATTTCAGTGGCATTTTATTTCGCTACTATAACCATACGATTCACCTATATACATATCTTGGTGAAAAAGACACTTTCCATGATGACGTAAAGTCAGTCTTTCAAGAGCGAGAAGGAAAGAAAGTATTTTAATATATCAATCGGAAGGCAACATTAGTATACGCATTGAAGGAAAAATACAGTACAAAAAGTTATAATGAAACGCATACGATTGACGCGGAATCTTTCGTCAAACCCGTGGGAAGGCTGTATAATATGATATTACAGGAAGGGATTTCGTAATTCTTTTGTGGTACAAGTATATAGCTTTTCATAAAATAATCACTCATACATATTGGTTGGCTAGATCGACATACCACACTGGTATGTTATAGTAAGAATAAATCTTGCTGGCAGAGAAATTTCTTGTGATTGTTATAACGTAAGTTTTGATGACAGGGCAGGTGAACAGAAAGAAATATGAATGTGCACCTAGCAACATTTAATAATTAAGCTGTTCCATCCGAGGTAAGAAAATATTGCATGATATTTGTAATAGTTTCACCTTATTAAAAACAGTCACTTGCTTTCATTCCGAATTCATGGCTACTGAAGTCACTATCTACTACATTAGTTACTGGTATCGAAAGGCTATCAAAAACATGATCTACTATTCCCACCATTGAAAATATTCCACACTGAATCCAACATATAACTTTATGTCAAGGATATAATGATTTATGTGTGAAATATAAACGCTAGAGAGAATACGATATATTCATCGCAAAGTTTTCTGCTGATAGAGAAAAACGAATTAGTCAAAAGAAAAGTTCATTTTGGACAACTGTAGGCGGAAAAAAACTATTCTTTTATTTTAAAATCATGGAATCAATGGTTCCACATTATGTGTCCTAAAGATATCTAGGTATTGCGGAAATATTATATCAGAGAAAGAGGACTAATAGTCAAAGAATATTATATCAGGCTAAAAGATATAGGGTAGTTAGTACTTTTATACACAGCAAGGTTATTTCCCACAATGCATTAGCAGTGCCGAAGCTGATATTTATATTTGGGACACTTGACTAGTAAATTCCACTCCGTAAATATCAAAATTTGTAACATTCATCGATTCACTTCAAAACTTTGCAGAAGCAATGATGTTGTGAGACTCAGTCTCAGGTAAAGAAACAGACCAGCCGACATACTTTACGCATGCGATTTGTCAGATTTTACTTAGCTCAACACGTAATAGCTATTGTTCTTGTCTGAATTTTAAGTGACGGAGCGATGTATGTATGTAAGTATGTATGTTGTATGTATGTATATATGTATGTATGTATGTATGTCATTGTTCAACTTCATTTCAAGATTTCTTGCCAATAGAGAAAGAGCCAGTTTCTAACCTAGATTCAAGGTTCCTTGAAATGTGAGGCATTTTAGATAGGAAGACAGTATGTAAAACACTTTATGAGACAGATAGGTGCAGGCGTGGCTATGTGGTAAGAATTTTACGTCCTAACTACATGATTCTAGGTTCAATTCAACTGTGTGGTACGTTGGGCAATTTAGTTCCAGACAGACCGAAGCCTGAATTTTTGTGAATGGAATTGGCAAGTGGAAACTGAAAGAAGACTGTCATCTGTGTGCATATATATTTATGTGTGTTGCTTGTCCCTTAGAACCACTTGACAATCGGGTGTTGGTTTCTTTATGTCCCTGTAACTTAGCAGTTAATCAAGAGACACTGGTAAAATAAATACCAGACTTAAAACACAAATTATGTATTAAGGTTAATTTGTTCTACTAAACGCTACTGAACTCGTTAGTGAAAAGAGACCCCGACGGAAACCAAGGCTACCATTTAAGGACTGTGTCAAATCCTCATGAAAGGCCTATGATGTGCAGGAGACCGACTGGGAGAGGAATACCTGTCATCACCACATATGGAGGAAGCAGGTAAAGGTGGGGTCAACATCTACGAAAAAGTACGTATTCTGCATGAAAAAGCTAAGCGTGCTGTTCGAGATGACACTGCTAGCATTGTGAATAGAGAAAGCTTGGTTTACAGTGTTTGTAGTCGTGTATGTTTGTGAAGAGCAGCGCTCATTAGCCACCAACGGAGTCGCAAATGCAAAATATTAGTTAGTCCTAGAGAGCACAATATTCCTAAAGGTCAGTAACGGTCATCCTCGGTCAAGAGTGGACGGCCATCTTGTATCTAAGTATGTATATATTTTGGTATGCATGTAAATATGTAATTACCTTTGTTTCTTTGTCTTTGCATACATATGTTGATACATACATATTTACTTCATAGATAGATAGATAGATAGATAGATAGATAAATAGATAGCCACATACATACATACATACATACATACATACATGTATACATACATATGTTACATATATAATATATACCTTCATACAAATATACATAAATACATACATAACTATATGAAAATAATCAGCCTCTGAACTGTCATTTAAAAGAAATTGTATTAAATTATAGGTTTATTTGTGCGATAGAATAATGAATTCCTTCAAGTGAAATCCAATGGTTTTTCAAATAAGAACTTTTTCAATGTTTCAAGCATGGTATCAAAAGTATACTGGAAATTTTCATTAAAACTTCGCCTATAGAAACAAACTACGGCTGAAGATTCTAATTAATGGAAACTCAAGATGGTGAAATTAAGAGAATATCAAAATATATCAGAATCAATGACGTGTGGCTAAATCATTATTTTTATATTCTTTCATAAATAAATACTTAATGGGAAAAACATAAGAATAAACAGAACCGTCTATATATGAAAGAAAACAACAACCTGTTGGATATGTCTTTATATACGTAGACGAAAATCTGTATATAAAAATTAAGAAAAATACGTAAGAAATTTGCTCGGAGCTTGCGGATATTAAGTGCCAAGTCTTGATAAATTAACATTCTTTGCCTTTATACTAATACATATGAATTTTGAATGTTTTGTTATAATCTACACGTTAATAATTCAATAGTTTATTTTAGCTTTTGGAAGTTTTAATCAAAACAGAATGTAACTGAATGCTATTGACTTAAACACGCATACATACAAATACAAAGGTACACAGACATACGCAGGATACCACAAAAACACACACGCACAACCATATACATAAATTCAGAATTAGGTAAGTTGAAGAATGTTTGTCAAATATTTGAACTGCAGTTTCCGTGGATAATAAATCTCTCTCATGGTAAAAAGTTGTGAAAACATCCTGTTCGTTCAATGTCGCTATCTATTTGGAACCCCCAAAAGATGGTGACACAGAACATCTTTTACCAAAAACGAGATTTATTTTCCACGGTAACCGCAGTGCATTTGCCTTTTATCAGTTCAAATATGTGGCGAACATATTTCAGCTTACATAATTCTGCTCATACTTACAAACTCCTTAGTGCTGACACTTCGTTATTTACCTCGGTTGGGCGATCTACTAGCGCAAATCAGTCAACGTGGTGACAGAATTTATATATAAAGCTACGGCTTTAATAAGTTCGTTTAAAGTTACCTCTCTTACACACATCTGCTACTGGAATCTTTGCTATTGTGAGTCTTGTTTTTTGTTGATGAATTTTGTTAACGGTTACACTGTTATTGGTTTTGCTTTGTGGATCCCTGTCTGGATTGAACTTTTATCGTCTTTTTCACAGTGTTTTCGCTCTACGGGGCGGAACATTGTTGTGTTTTGTGAATTTTACCCGTTGAAATATTCCTTTTTTCATTTTTGTCATTTGTGACAAAAAATTATTTTTTTCTACGTGTTTGACTTAAATTCGAATCAAGACTTCCCTGCAATGAAAGAAGATACTGAAAAACAAAATGTTATTGGAAAAACAAGTTTCTCAGGAGACAGCTTCACGGAAATGAATTTTTCGAGAGAACAATTGTTCAGTTTCAAAAACCTAATAAAAGAAAATCAGGAAATGTTACTAAGCTAGTACTGACACAGGAGATAGTACAAGAACTTGTGAGCAAAATTGGTAGTCTATAAAATCTACAGTAGAAAGGGAAAAAAATCCCGCCCACCAAAAACGAAACTGTTGAGAAATGCTTGACGCCCATATGGGATAAAATTGTGTATATAGGAAGAGGAGTACGAAGCGCTATAATAGAGGTGCACTTTAAAGATGCCGAAACGGCGAAACAACTTTCAACATAGAGCCTGAAGAACGAGGAATTAATCTTCCTTCCAATATGCCTAGGGAGGAGGACGGTGAAAACCACCATTGAAAAGATACCAGCTGGGTATGAGGCGTCATGGATGGCCGCGGCGCTCCTCTATGACGCAGAGGATGAGATTACAATATTACAGATGAGAAGGAGAGAGGTCACAAACTGGAGAGGGCAAACGTTAGAGATTTTGGTACAAACGAAATATTAGAATCGAGGAGAGACAAAATTCGCATAGGGGAGGGACTAAGTGCCAGAATCTCGGTGGAGGGAAGAAGGCCGAGGAAAAGTTTTTTAAAAAAAAAGGGCAGACGTCCCTACTCAAAAAGGAAAAAGTAGTGAAACTAGCAACGAGGAAGGGAAAACGTGGAAAAACCGAGAAAAATAAAATTGTCCCTCCCAAAATGAAAAGAGGCTTCCGAGACTGGATCACTGCTATTTATAGCGGCATCAAATCGACAGTCCAGGTAAACGGTTACATGTCGATTCTGTTTGAGATCAAGCTTTCGATTCGTCAACGGTGCCCCCTGTCTCCGCTTCTGTATGTGCTGCCTCCTGCGCCATTATTGCGGAGGTTGGAGAATTTGGTGGGGGCATCTCTAATGAAATCGGATCAGGTAAGTCTGTTTCTGCATATGCAAATGACGTCACTAACACCGTGTCCAGTGAGGCTCAGCTACCTTGTGTAGAGGATGCAATCAAGGTATACGAGGCGGTGGCAGGGGCAAAAGTTAACAAGGACAAGTCCATTGGTTTGCGGCTCGGCACGAGGAGCAGCAAGTAGATAACGTCCAGTGTCGTGGGACACTGGATGGATGGTCCTGCTAAGCTGCTTGGAGTTTGGTTTGGACCGGACTTCCAGACGGAGAAGAACTAGAGTGAGGTGGCAGACATGGTGGAGGCCCTAGTCCGGACTTGGGCTGGAAGGGCACTGTCACTGAAAGGAAGAGCGGAGATGGTACAGGTCTTTATTGCATCTATTGTCATCTACCGTCTGACCGTTGTCCCTTGTCTCGATTCGTGGCTAAGGAAGTTGGCACGACTCCATAGCACCATTAATTGTTTAATATTTAAAATAAAGAATCATGTCTAAGGTACATCCCATTGATAATAGTCAATAAATTCGAAACGTCGCCATTGGGATTCCTAATAGATGGCGACACTGAACGAACAGGGTGTTTTCACACTATTTTTTACCTCAAGAGAGATTTATACAAGAAGCAATAGCACATCCATAAAAATCACTCCATAAAAAGCATTTGCTTAAAAAAGTTCTCAATGTTACTGGTCTCTTAAGATAAAATACGCAAAACAATGATTGTGATGGCTCAAAGGGTTTTGCGAACACCTGTGTTATAGCATTTATCTCTGAAAATGTTCAGTTGCATTACATTCCGCAAAAATCCCTTCTAAGCACAAATACACAGAATTTCCTTATATTTAATGTGCCCAGTTTATTTTTGTGTATTTTATAAATGTTTCTACTTTTATAAACATCGTACAGTCACGCAGTAATTCACCATAATGTTGAAAAGGAAAGAAATATTGTATAAAATAACAAAACAAATACAGGTGCTATAGTTTCAAGTGTTTCAACACATGTGCTTTAGAAACTTGATAATAACATTGTGAACACACAAGCACACGCACGCATACGGAAAATATATGCACACACACATACCCACATGCACACATTCATACTTGCATCTATTAGCGAGAAGTGGGAAAATTAGAGTTTATGGAAAATTAGTTATAAATACAGATGTTACACAAGTTAAAGAAGTCTTTTCACGAAGTTGTACATTAGTATTGATAGAGGAGTTTATGTAAGAGATCAAAACGTGATGTTGCAATCTATAGAATTTACAGTTACCTCTTCCAAAATCATCGAATTTTCCTTTATGATTTATCGTTCTTAAAATCCACGTCTTAATTTTTATTTCTTCATTGCAACAAATTACTTTTCAAGGATGCTTCAACAGCACTTATATGAAATAAACTATGGACATTTCCCAGGATTCTGCTTCTTGAGTAGGGAGGTCAACAAATCTTCGATATGTCATTTCATATATCAAAGTATGTGTATAACATATGTGTTTCTAGAATCGTTTCACAGGTTAGATTACGTTAGGAAATTAGAAAGGTAGTGTAAACATTCTGAAAGTATAAAATAATTGTGTACCTTACAATTAGGACGTCAAATAAATTTGATTTATGTCGGTAAGAGAATTGTTATAATCGTTTCACTAAGGAAAAATTAATCTTCCTGCCAGACCTTAATGTTGAAAGCCACAACAGTGAATCTGCATGGAATATTGTTACTATAATATGACCTTTGTGTAAATGACGAAATATTCTGTTTACGTAAGTGTTTGCAACAGGCTTAATTTTTGTATTAAATACATGAATGCTGTGCAAGTTATTAAAATATAGTTATTTATATTCTATTAAGATTTTAAGCTGTGCTATTTGGTGGAACATTTCAAATCAAGAATTTCTACCGTATTTATTAATGCAAGGAATATATGTTCTAGAAATTTGTCAACATGCATCTCCAGGGATGCAAGTATAATCATGTAGCACATCCAATCTAACTTCGATGTGTTGTTTCTAATGCCATAGACTGCAAAGAACATCCCGAAGAATTAATTTCATGTGGACAATAAATGTTAAAATTATTGAAATTCCACTGGTTGGTTAAGCGTCGTCTGGAACGGTTATTAGTACGCCTGTATCACGTGCAGAAAGAAGAAATACATTCGCGATTTTCTCAGAAAAGTCAAGTTCAAGGATTAGGCATGTGATGCAGAAAGATATCAGGTACGAATATCTTGTTACGAGCAGTTCATAATTTTGAGAGAACGGCATAAGCCAGTCGAAACGATTGCTGGAAAAACTAAAGCAACCTGAGAAACTCGACATGCTCTCAATCTAATAAGTGGGAAAAGAAATTTGTTCAAGATCAAAACGTGAACCGGAGAAATGAGATATGGTTATGCACCAGCACCACTGAAGATTCCCACTCTTCTGCTCACCAAGTTCACACGGTCTTAGAAGCTGTTGGGGATGTAAGCAACGAGGGCCATGTGATGCTCCCTCACTTTCTCCCACAAGGGTCAATGCAGAAGCTAATATCAAGACATTAGAGAAGTTTGTCAAACTCTTCATCAAAACGGTTTCACTGAGGAAGCCTTATATTGTTCACCAAGCCTCTGTCCCCTCTCACACAGTGCGCAAAATCGAAGATAGGATAGCTGAACATATTTATGATCATGTTACCTCTAACATTCGGATTGCTAGGTCTCCTGATTAAGACCCACCACACTACTCTGTATAAAGGATCATTGAAAGAGAAACCAAAATGTATATATCTACAATACCAAGGAGTCGTTGATCTTTGATATATGCAACGATATAGGCCGGCATAATTAAAAATAACCTAATGAAAATTCAGTCGCTTTGGGAGCCACTATCTATATGTACACAATTCTCTGAAAATATATTGTTTTTTTATAATAAATATTTTGTCACCTTTAAATTGAAATCTTGTTCTCAAATATCTGAGGCACACTGTAATGTACACACACACACACACACACACACACACACACA
>NC_068981.1:60940242-60945064 GCF_001194135.2 Octopus bimaculoides
TTATTTTGCCGACTACACACAATTGGACACTCTCTGTAAGAAATACAGCAGCATGACGCAATTCACCGTGCCAGAAATTTGGAAACTAAATACTGTACTGCGTAGTATTCGGTCGGGAAGCTCCAATACGAACGTTTGAGAGTGTTTTGGTGTCAATCTGAGGACTGCTATGTGAGGACATATAGCGATTGTGATAAAAATGAAACATCCAGTCTCACATCATGTTGTTTTGAGTTATCACTTGTCATGATGAAGTTATGCATCCATTCATCTTCTCAGCACGGAGGCCTACATCAAGTGAGTAGAGGAGGTAGTGCTGCTCTGGGTCAGGAGGGTGGCTGCTGGAAGACCCTATGTCTTGCACCATGCCACACGAGCAGGAGGATCCAAGCATGGTTGTGAGACAGTTTCTGTGACCACATCACCCAAACATCTGACCACCTAGTTCCCCAGACTGCAATCACCTTGATTATTATGTGTGGAGCGCAGTTGACCGAATCTATAGATCAGCCTTCGTTAAGATAGCTATTACGTGTTGAACTTAGTAAAGTCTTACAATGTTCAGATTAATATGTCAGGTCTGTCGGTAGTCGCATATGAAAATCTAGCAACTAGAATCCATGTGATGCATGAGGCCAAAGTCCTCATTGGGTGTTAGAATGCGATGTATATATTACACAAAGTTTGCTCGGATGCATTTCTCAGTGATTACCGTGAAACACACTATAAACTGAAGAGCAGGCACGAATAAAGAAATGAGTTTAGTGCTGATCTGAACAACTCTTCATCAGCAAAGCCGCTCTTAAGTAAGTAAAACATCACTGCCGAGATCTTTAGACTGTATGGATAGGCTACCCTAAGTGTTTGGCTGATGGATGATAGAAGTACTATAAAAAAAAATGCAATGAGGAGGGAGGCTTACAACAATGCGATTCACAGTGCTGTCTATATTAACTGAAGCTACCACTATACACACTAACAGAATTAGGTCATGAAGAATAATATATCAGGATGAGAGGTTACGTGTAAGGATTGTCGTCCTTAAACTAGACGTGCACACGCAAGTATACACATTAACACTTATTCGTAAAATCTAGTACACGACACGCACAAACGCACACACGAAAGTGACAACACACACACACACACACACACACACACACACACACACACACACAAACAACTCAATAAAAAAACGCATATATACAATCGCACACTCACCGGAGTGAACATCCACATGCGCATATCCGAAAAGAGACTAAAATGGAAATGTTTACAAAATGAAACAAATAATTACGAACAATACCAAATTATCTCCACACGCATGCACACACACACGCACACACACACACAAACATACACACACACACACACGCACACACACACACACACACACACAAGCACCCACAAACAATTCATGCTTGAACACACGCATACACACATGCATAGAAACATACGCATATATTATGCGGACACACACGAACACTCACTCCTAATGATCGCCATACACTCACCAGAACGTAGAGACGTTGGAAAACACACTTGCACATCCACACACATAGAAAACTATTCTCACGCACAGAACGTATTTAACCACACACACATGTGAATACATTCACACAGACACGCACAAACACACACAAAAATACATACACTATAGTACACACGTACACACCCACATACGCACAACCATCTGCCTTTCCAAAACTTGTTACATAGAGAACACAATGTAATCTTTACGAGATGATATACAGGAAGATTAAAAGTAAGACTGAAATACAATAGTGAAACCAGGTCCCGAAAGTGGACCCTGAAGTCCCCGCTCTCACATTCATGCATTTACATGTAAGCAGGTACACGAATATACATATACTTAATCACACACATGCATTAGCACACAAAGGTGCCCACACATCCTCTTCCTTTACTCCCTTCGCGTCTCCTGTATGTAACTTTATATCTACAACTCCTTCCCTGTACACCCCTACATGAACATACACATAGCACTAATTTTCAGCCAGATTCGAACCAGACACGAAATGGGAGGAGAGAGAGGTGGAAACAGATAGATAGACAGATGATAGAAAGAGAGAGGTAGTAGTTCATTGAAATGGCCGCAAATGACAAAGAGAGGATTTTGACGAACAACTGATTGGTCATATAAGAAACAGATTAAGCTATCAATTAGTTACCCGCTTAGTTAACTAACCAGTTGAAAAACTGTAAAGGAACGAAATCGATCAAGTGCGTCAGTTTATACTTAGTAGCGTAGTCTCTCTCTAAAAATACCACAAAACATATAATGTTTTACAAAAAAATATTTTGACATTGACTACAAAATTTCGGCCAATTAAGCCATCATCAGACTGATACATCTGAATTCATCTTGGCTTTATGTAGTCTCTCTTACATCATAATTCTCTATATTCAACTGAGCTCTTTTGAATGATAATTAGGTTGTGTAATAGATTGTATTGAAGAGGTTTTGTGGAGAAGTTTTATTGATTAAATTTGACATTTTGTTATTGTTCAGAATTTATTCATGCATGTAAATCTCTGTAATTAGATGTGTCTATTTTGGTGTGTCTTCTTCAGGTCATCGGGTTTCAAAGGCATTGTAGTTATGTGGAAGGTGTATGTTGTTCAGCTGATGCGTCACTAGTTTTAGCTGTTTTTAGTTTCATTTGGATACTAATGGAATATTTAATCTTTTGTTTTGAGAACAGGAATGGAATCTCAGATTGCAGTCCAGTGTTTAATTCATTTTGATTAGGTTTATTAAGGTGTGACATTTCGACAATGGAGTTTTTAAGGATTTACTCACATATGCACACACACAACCGAGACAAACCTTTATGTGTCTGCGTGTACGCGCGCATGTGTATGTGTGTGTCCGCGCGAGCGTGTGTGTACAAACATGTATAATATAAAACTTCATTCATTAACTTTGCTCACAAAGTCATTTATAGGAGTTGTCAAATTTAAAATTCATATTTCAAGAATATTGCAGATATAGGCGCAGGAATGGCTGTGTGGTAAGTAGCTTGCTTACCAACCACATTGTTCCGGGTTCAGCTCCACTACGTGGCACCTTGGGCAAGTGTCTTCTACTTGAAAGTTGGCATCTCTAAAAAGTATCACACAAATATTATATACTTCAGCTGAAGTTTATCCATTTTTGTTGCAAAAACTATTCTCTTTTATTAATCGGCATTGCCCAAAAATCATTAGAGGCAACCACTCTGCCGAATTTAACCAGAATAATTGCAATTTCAAAGATAATAATTGCTGTCTGTTAGAAGGAAGTTGTTTTGAAAGAGGTAAAGCTTTTAGATCTAAAGTACAAATAGATGGCGCACAAGAACATAAAACATACAAGGGCTTCGAAAAATTCATTCAAGACTAGATTTTATTCCCACTGATTTTTTTTCCCGATACCCCGAGAGTAGGACAGCAGCAAGTCTTGTAAAACAGGTCTGGCAATTGAAAGAAAATGACACCCGTCGTTTCTGTGTCAGCAGGACCATTTTGGAAAAAGCAGTATCATATAAACATGGAGCATATAGAAGACCAATGGAATGCAATCTATGCTTCTCAGAAAAACTTTTCATTCTGTTCCATGATAAACATGAATTGAATCAAAGACAAGAGCTTCCTACAGGCACGCTACGCGATTTACAATGTGAATTGAAAAAATATCATGTGCGTGAAAACTTTTGACTTTCCAAAAATATTTTTGACTCTCGCATTGAATTTGGCTTTTACACCTTTAAGTATTACAATGCTGGTACATATTTTGCCTTTTTATTTTGCATTCGACTTTTAAAAAGTCTTCGACTGTTTACCACATTTAAATTAATATTAAATATATTTGTATATATATATATAGATATGTGTGTGTATGTGTGTATCTATGTATATGTATATATATATGTGTGTATGTGTGTGTGTGTGTGTGTGTGTGTGTGTGTGTTTGTATATTTGTATACGTGTCTACATGTGTGTTACTTTTGCATGTATGTATGTATTTATGTATATATGCATGCCTTTTTATATGTGTGCATTTGCAAGCTTACTGAAGTATATAACATCTGTTAGATACTATTTTGGATCGCCAACTACTAAATTATTTAACTTTCCCTCTCTATCTATTTTCTCTTTCACTTTCTAATTTTCTCCTCTTTCTTCTTTCTTACTTCCACCACTTCTTTTTATCATCTTTTTTCTATCTCTCACCACTTACCTGATTTTCTTTTCGTTTGTATATTTGAAATACACACTGAGAGGTATGCTGTGCGTATATATATATGTACGTGGATACCTATATATGCATTCGTATATATTTATGTTTTGCTTGTATTTGTTTGTATGTAGGTATGTACCAACGTTTGTATGATTAGTGATCATACAGGTTTTTTGGTTTGTGTATCTATTACTAAATGTATATGAATTTTCATGATGTTAGTTCTTTGTAAATGTTTTTATTTTAAACGGATATTTCTTTTTAATCTAGTTTTACCATTGATTAATTTATCCTTGACTATAACAGGTTTTTTTCTCCTTCAAATAAAGGTAATTTTTTATTTAAGGTTTTCTTCGATTTTTATAATAATATGACTTTAAATCGTAATTGTAATTTCATATTACTGTCACTCCGTCGGTTACGACGGCGCGGGTTCCAATTGATCCGATCAACGAAACAGCTGCTCGTGAAGTTAACGTGCAAGTGGCTGAGGTCTCCACAGACACGTGTACTCTTAACGTAGTTCTCAAGGAGATACAGCGGGACATAGAATATGACAATGCCGGCCCTTTGAAATAC
>NC_068981.1:60946580-60957411 GCF_001194135.2 Octopus bimaculoides
TGAAATTATCGAAATAAGAGAATTTTTTACATGAAATAAATTCGAATACAAAAGTATTTTTCTGTTCTATAACACAAAATAGATAAGTATACGAAGTTTGAAAGTCTTTCGGTACCAAAAACACTACGTAAAACATTAATGAAAAATGTGACCCCCGTTTTAAAAAAGATCCCAAAAATCATAACCAATATTGTGCACTAACTATAAATTTTAGAGATTTGCACCAGTCGATTACATCGACCTTAATCTTGGACTGGCTTTGATTTTATCGACTCCTTAGCGATAAAGAGCAAATCGACCTCAGCAGAATTTTAGCAGAGAACGTAAAACGGACGAAAAGTCACCAAACTTTTTAATCCGGCGTGCTAGCGATCCTATAAACATGCTATAAATAATAATAATGGTTTGGTATTAAATCAATATCAGAATATCAGTGCATCACACGTGACTTCACACTTGGGTATACAGCTATCCCTCGACTGAGAATGTGGATAAAACCATGGACAGATTTGTATGGCGAGTTAAGTGTTGATTTCTTTGAACTTCTGTATTTGGACTGAGTATTTAATTGGTATACATTTTTGAGTATTTTGTAAATCATCTGCAAGAAAACTATTGTTCTAATGGGCGCTAAAACTTGTGTGTAGTTGATCAAACGACGATGCATCTTTCTGGCAACTGAACCTATTAGAAATAGCAGAAATATCTCCCTAATTTACAGCGTTTCCATGCAGGACAAAAATGAATTGCCTCTTATTTTAAACTTTCCGGGCATCATAAATAAAAATAACACATTGGGTAACATATTTCTAGATTCTTTGTACAGAAGTTAAAAACATGAGCAGGTCACGATTGGAATGCTTTTTCTCATAGTTCTGTGTTATGACGGCTGACCTCTTTTAATATTATTGACGGGTTCATATTTTCATATTCCATTTTATATTCTTATTTTCAGTCTCTTGAATTCCATGTTCCTCCTGCTAGTACACACGGGAGCGTGAAAGGCTAGGGAAGTAAACCCCTAAGGCAGTTGATGGAGGGAACTTAGCGAAACTATCTTCTGGCAGTCATTAAACATCTAAAAATTTTAGAAAAATGTCTAGCGTGTTTAGCCCACTACTTCAACTGAGTCACTTACAAATGAAGCGAAAGAGCAAAACAGTCATATTCCACAAAATTATATTTTTTGATAGCGGCATACGTTTCTTAGCAAACCCAGCTATGCATAATCTTTATCACATATTATAACATAACTTCGGAATATTAGTTTTAAAAGTCGAATGCAAAATAAGAAGGCAAAATATGTACCAGCATTGTAATACTAAAAGATGTCTACATTTTGGGTTTAAAAGCCAAATTCAATGCGTGAGTCAAACATTTTTTTCGAAAGTCAAAAAATTTCACCCATACGATATTTTTTCAGTTCACATTTTAAATTGCGTAGCGTGCCTGTAGGAAGCTCTTGTCTTTGATTCAATATCGGTTTATGCTCTGGGGTTTTAATTTGTTTTCTTTTCACATCAAGGCACACGTAAAAATTTGCATCGTTTATCGTTTACTTTTTACTTGTTCCAGACATTAGATTTTGGGGCACCACCTTGGAGAATATTTTAGTCGAAAGAATTGACCCCAGGATTTATCTTTTAAGCCTAGTACTTATTCTATCGGCATCTTTTGCCGAACCACTAAGTTACGGTGACGTAAACACACCAGCACTGGTTGTCAAGGGGTGGTGAGGGATAAACACAGGCAAAAAAAAAAACACATATGCACACATACACACACATGTATATACGCTGAGCTTCTTTCAGTTACTGTCTAACGAAACTAATCACAAAGTTTTGATCAGGCCGAGTCTATAGTAGAAAACGTTCGCCCATGTTGCCATGGAGTGAAATTGATCCCTGAACCATGTGGTTGGAGCGCAAGCTTCTTACTATACAGCCACAAAAAGTGTATCTATCATTGAGCAGATAGTTTTCAATGTATTTGTAAGTTTTGAGCAAAATACTTTCTACAAGCCAACTGGTTAGTCGGTCCCGTTAACTATTTCGAATTGCTCTATTTTCTAACCATTACACCATTCTGTACTTTTCAGAGTTACGTTATTTTTCTGCACATGAAATTATATAGCTTAGTGTTTCTCACTTTCTGAAAGTCCTTCCAAAACGGCTTACCATTCTTCTATGTTTTTCTTCAGTTTCTTTTTAGCATGACTGTGTTTGAAATATTCATGTTGTACTTTTCATATTTTGATATTCAGGTGTCTGTTATGTCTTGGATTAAAATTTAACGTGTTAGGTCTGTCATTTTTACTAGGAATATATTTTTGTCTTTTCCTATGTCTGTGGATGTGATTTTCATTGTTTCATTTCTGTGTTTTCATGTCCATAATTCAATCATAAATTATTCGTAAAATGTCTACTTTTGTTGCATAATTTTTGAACAAAACAAACATTAATGTGATCGTTTCTGCACAAAGCTATTGGATTGGCAACTAAGTTCCCACGGTTTTTTTTTTAAATTTTGGAATTTATTGCGCTTTAAAAATTTTGGAATATATTAATTCCGAGAATTCTATTTTTGAAGCATTTTGGAATCTATTTTGTTTATTTTTTTCTAGTTAATTTAACATATTTTTTGCTTATTTCCAGCTCATTAAAATAGAATGTCAGGTTAAGAAAAACGGGCATTTTCGACACCTCCTTCTGTTTGCTTTTAATCAAGGTTCTAATGCCGCAAAAGCTGCTCGCAACATATGTGCTGCGTATGGACAGGGTGCCATAGCTCACAGAACTGGTATGCCAAGTTCAAAAATGGAAATTTTGACCTCAAAGACGTTCTGGCCGTCTTGTTGAGTTCTATGAAGAGCAATTAAACCAACTTTTGCACGAAAATTGTCGTCAAACGACAAGGGAACTGGCAGAGAAAATTGAATGCTCCAACACTGTTATAGAGAAACATCTTCACTCGATGGGAAAGGTTCAGAAGTATGGAGCATGGGTTCCGCATGCTTTAGGTGACATCAAGAAAGATCAGCGAGCCACAATCTCCGCTGGTTTGCTTGCTCGTCATCGCTCAACTCATGGACACAGGCAACGATTTCTTTCCCGGATCGTTACTGGCATCGAAAAATGGTGCCTGTACATCAATATGAATCAGCGTAAGGAATGGCTTACTCCGGTAAAAAAAAGCCACGCCATGCGTGAAACAAGATCTTCATCCGCGTAAAACGATGTTGTACGTATGGAGGGTCCGTGAAGGGATTATCTATTACGAATTTCTTGAACGGAACCAAACGGTCAACACAGAATTCTATGTTCAACGGATGGAACGACTCAACACGGATATTCAAGAGAAAAAACCTAAACGTCAGCATGGAGTTCTTCTGCTTCACGACAACGTCCGCCCTCATATCACCAATATGACAAAAGAAGCATGGCTGGGAAGTGCTGCCACACCCATCGTACTCTCTTGATTCGTCACCAACGGATTTCATTAATAAATATCCTTTGCAACGAAAGCAGTCATCAAGCATTTCTGATAATCAATTTCAGATTTCATATTATGGTTCTTCTTTTTTGCCTAAGGAAATCTTTGTTGCAAACACTGAATTATTAATTTTAAGACTATACTTAATCTTAGCTATTATAAATATCCTCGAGTAATACTCTATTGATTACGTAGAATTTATTCTGAATCGTTGCTGCTACACTGGTCGAGTCGATTAGGATGTTGCATCGCATCAAAACGGCACAGTGTTCTATTTCGTCGCATAGTGTATTGATACCAGACACTAACTGCGAGACAAGCTTGCAAATAAAAATATAGAAGAAGAAAATCTAGACAGCCGTCTCATAAGCTCTGTCATTGATATAGATATCTATGCTTATCACAGTGTATATCATGCTGATTCTAATAGATGATAAGTTTTAGATTATTACAGTGTGTGGAATAACCATCTATATAGACCACACGTCAACGAGTAAGCAGTTCCTTGATTTGGATAACTGGTGTACTCATCGACGAAACCGCATTTATTTGTTGACATTTAATATACACTGATAGGCAGCCTTGTGCCAAAATTTGAAACGAACAAAGGATGACAAAATACTTAGCAGGATTTGATCCATATTTATGTTCTAAGTTCAAATGCTGCTGAGGTCGACATTGCATTTCGGAGACGATAAGACAAGTACTAGTTTAGTACTTGGGTCAATGTAATCGATTCACTCTCTTACTGTCCTTGTACTAAAATTTGAAACCATTATGTACTTTCGGATCGTACGTTTCATTCATTTGATCTATAATATTTGTAATTCCGAACAAATTCTCTATGTTCTATATGTAACATAAACTGGTATAGAGAATACCTTGCAATATTTCTGTTTACTCTTTTTCTATCGAGTTAGTTTCGAAAGATATTAGTTTTGACTTTTTTTCCGGTCGGTTAAATAAAATATCATCTACGTATATTGTAAACAACCCCTTTCTGCATGTGTGGCAAGACCATGCACTGCGCTGTAGAAAGAAATTGAGGAACCACTTCTAATGTTCTTTTCTTTCAAGTTTACAGCTTTTACTCAATAAAATTACTAGTAGAGAATTCTACAATATCACCGTCTCAACTAATGTGTTAAGCATGTTAAAAACAGTGTTAACAAAACTTTGTAAAAATGCCATCAGTAATTACTTTAATTCTTCCCGTCAGATGCAAATAGAATATTTGTGTACAATTTTGATATTCACTTTGAATTTAATGTATCATGCATTTTCATTACGATTCAAACATTAATTGCCTCAAAATGGAAAAAAATATCAATAATATGACTATGTGTAAAAGTCTTGCTTATTTTGCCAGAATAATTATGAATTGTATAGATTTGTCACATTTGAAATATGAATTGAGTATATTGATTTTACGAGACCATTAAGAACCTTTACAAAATTTGTCTCTTCATATTCCAAAATGAGTTTCCAAACACCAAAATAAAACTACGTGAATTGTTCCCTTAAGTTTATACTGCAATATTTCTATAATATGACTGAAAGACGGCTTATAAAATCTTGGATTAATTAAGAAACAAGTGAACCAGATTATAATCCTCGTACAGTTTCAAACATCACTCTCTCTCATGAACATTATACATCGACAGCTAGGATATTGGAATGCAAATCTAAAAAAAGAAAAACTATATTTAGCATTTCTATCGCTGCGGGTAACTTCAAAACGTTTTACCTAGGTACACAATTTTGTCGATTATCCCTTCAAATATCCCTTGAATATAAATCTCGTTCTAGGTATATTCGTTTCTTCTTACTAAGGATCTTATTGGTTTCCATAAATGACTCTAATTAGAGTGAATAGTAAAAAACAATCCCTTCTTTATGCTTGCTGTTGACAGGATTCTAAGGCTGACACTATATCACGAGAAAATATTTCATCCATTAAAAGGTGAAAAATATTTATTTCTTTTTGATGAATAATGTATAACTATATACTGTTATTTCACGAAATAATTATATCAAAGAAAAGCCAGCAAAAATGAAGAAACCTTAAGGAGGTGAAAGAAAATTTGAGATAGAAGAAAATTACTAATTAAAAGTAAAGGAAGGCAACCAAATGGACACGCATATTTAAAAAAGTATCATCTAAACATATTAATTATTTATCAAAAATATTTCTGCTGCGCTGTTCAAAAATGTTTTGAGAGAGATTAAAAATAATGTGTATTTCATTTCACTTAAATGTGAAGTGTTGATTCACATACATCATGCAGCACAACTTAATGTAGTTCTTAATAATTTCATTTTCATATTGAAATAACTTGCTAAAATTTGTCAATAAAATCATTGAAAATTAGCATCATATGAATTAGACAGTTTTCAAATAACAGAAATAATTATACACAAAAACAAATTATCTTGCACCTCTATGTCGAGGATTTGTTAAGATTTGAAAATGTTTATAAAAGAAAAAGAATTGCGGGTAACTACAGTGCTGAATATACATTTGATTTGCACGCCAACATTTTCTAACTGCCCCAAAATATATAGTAATTGCGCTGGATACATTTAACAGGAATAATTATCTTTCAATTCATGCTCAATTTAAGCTCGTGTACATAAATATATGCTCACATCCGTAGACGTAAATATATTTATACACGCAAGCATATTTACAAATATATATATATATATATATATTTATATATATATATAACGTACTTATCGATGTACTCGTTGTCAGTTAATTATATGCTTCTAAGCATATATCCACACTATATATGTATATATGTTCTACTCTAGATGTGGCACCCTCAAAGATTTTTGTCGTATTTCGCTTTACTGAATTCTTTACTTCATGTCAGGTCAAATATTTATAAACACAAGGTGCCGAAATAACACATTTAACAATTTTTTTTCCTCCAAAATAAAAACATATATCGAATTATCTTCACTTCTGTTATTTTAATATGGTCTGATTTAATATACGTCTGCTTACACTCGCCCGGTCGATTCTCTACTTGTAAGGCTAGAAGCGTCTAACTAAGTCATGTGAATTACACATCTCTTTATGTTAATTGATATTAATAAATATTTTTAACTAATTAACAGAAAAGTCTCACTCAATACCATCAAGGCAGTTAGTGTATTATATATTGATAATTGATGATTTAAAATTTTTCCTGTGTTTCTCTAATAAATATACATAACCATGGAGACTTTAGCTAAGCAATTTTGATTGACTAACTTAAAAATTCTCCCTACCTAATAGATAGATATGTTTCCCATTCTAATATAAATGCAAAACAAAAACCAATATCACTTCTAGCGGTTAGATATATAAATGAATTGGACACAGTACATTTAATATAATAATGCATAAACGAATAATGGTAATAAGAAAAATCAATGAAAATAATGACGTTACTTCGGGATATTATGTATAATAAGATGGAAAGGATAATATTATTTTAGCTTTACACGGATTTTTATTTAATTTCTTGATTTGTGATGAACCACAATATCGACCCTAGTTTCCTTTATATTGTACCACATATAACAACTTCAAGGCATTGCAAAATATGCAATTTATTTTTATCCTACATATCATGCAGTATATTTTGTTCATGCTACTGAAGTATACTCTCTTCAAACTACATGCCGTTGTTCTATTTGTGCTGTGTATATATTTAAAAACGAACTACAGCAATCATGATACACAAGTTTATAATTGCGTGCCACTATGTGTTTGTGTTTATATGTATGTGGGTTTGTGCGTGTACCTATCCATAAATATTCATTATGCACAAACACATACCGATTAAAATATAGCATGGCTGACATATCTTTTTAATCCTACTATGATTGTAATTTGACTGGGGATTACTTTACAAGTCATGCTGATTACAAATAAGATGTAAAAACATATTGAAATATCAAATGAATTATAAGTACATAATGTTCTTCCATTGAGAAAAGGTTCATGGCACTAATGTTAAAGCAACTTTAAAGCAATAACTGATAACAATTTAATGCATAATGAAGTAGAGACTATGTATTTTCAAAATCTTTTATTAGACTATGTTGCTGAAATTATATATTTGATACTCTTTCAACAGAAATAGTACTTATCTCTAGGCAAACAATGAATTTTATGTTTAAGGAGCGGAAAAGGAGACAGCTGTTATAATATTGAAACGAGCAGATTGGATGTAAATATCTGAGTGTTTGATAAGAATTATTGTTAATAAAGTTATGATGTTTTTGACGAGTAATATTTAGATATTAAACACTTTTACACTTATGACAGAGACAAGTTGAGAATTTATGCATCTTGGAGCCGTATTCACAAGTGATGTAAGGCAGGAGACCGCATTGGATTCTACAATTGCAGGTGATGCTAGAGTGATCGATCTTCAGAAGAAGAAAGTTTGGTAAAAGAATCGAGGTCGTTATCCTCAATTAAATTTTTGTATTTATTTTCACCTATGGTCATAAATATTGTGAAATGACCCAACCAATAGGATCGATTATACAAATGGCTGCCAAGAATATCCTTTGAAGGATCTCTGGAATAACGTTGCTCAACAGAGTGCTTAGATCAGAGGTCCGTGAGTCTCTCGGTGTCGAGCCGCTACTTTACTGCATTGAATGATCACAACTCTTGTCTTATGACCATGTGATTTCAATGTCACAGAAAGAGTGATAAGGTGGATTCTTCGAGTCGAGTCAAATCGTAGGGGACCCAGGAGTAGACCAACAACGATGTGTTTAGATATCATCCAGGGTCTCAGTTGATTATGCTAAGGAAATCAGTAACAAAGTCTAATGACGTTGCTTCTGATAAAGTCTCATGAAGGCGGTTAATGAGGTATCTACCATCACGACACTCCTACGAATAGTGGACAGAGAAGACGGGTAGATACATGATATTTAGAACTACAGTAAATGTAGGTCGGTTTTATATTAAATCGTCATAACGATTTTATTCTTGGATGTGTACAGAATACCGAATATTACCTTTAGTTTGAGAATGCTTCCAGTAGTTCTCTACGTTGGCAGCAAAACTCTGCAAATCAGTGACTGTATGGCAACATTATTGCGATCACATTGGTAACTGAAGAAAGAAGGACACACTATGTAGGACTCTATTAGAGAGAAAAGGATGAAATATCTAACGTTCACTTCTTCTGGAAAACCACCTGTGGGTGTGTGTGTATCAGCAGCATAAGAAAAGCATCTATTGATCAATTTATAGAATGCACTGTATATCAGATCACGGATATGAAAATTGGGATGGAAGATGGGGATTTACGGCGTGGATGAGTTGATTGGTCCGGGAAATTAATCCGACCGGAGAGATAGTGCATTATTATATAAATAAATGCTTCAGATTTAAGCAACGGCTGTCCATAAATATACATGTATCCCAGAATAATAAACTAGGAGGGGCTGTGCATAATTGTGTTGGTTAAGACATTATTGGAAAGCTACGAAATGTAAGGTCAAATTTTAAGCTTAATTTTAATAAACGGTTACTGAATAATTGTATAAAAATAGGCAGTTAAAAGTATGCAAGTTGCGCTGTCTGCAAATGACATGTATCCAACCCGGTAAAAGAATACATTCTTTTCTACTCTAAGCACAACGCCCGAAATTTGGTACTTAATTTATCGACCCCGAAAGTATGAAAGGCAAAGTCGACCTCAGTGGAGTAAAGAAATACCTTATAATATCCATGGACAGGATACAACATTTGTGAAGATATGAAATAAATATTCCAAATCCTTACGGTACCAACAATTTGGAACCCCAAATGCATTTTTCTTTTGCAAATCAACGTATGAAACAGCACTCTCACAGAAACATGTTTGTGCTTCGGTCAATTGTAAATTTCTTGATGAAAAGACAGATCAGGTGTTGTATTAGACATTGTTTAGTAAAGAAAGCGTAAGCATTTTGGAAAGTCCACGCATATGAAATTACATAGAATATTGTACTACAGAAATATCGTATGAGATAAAACAAAAATTCCAAAGAACATCTATCACAATAGATCAGTTGATGATGACTCTGTTAAAAGAAATGGAACGGGGAAGTTATGATAAAATTGCGTTCCTTAATTTATAATAACAATTAACAAGTACCCTTATACTAATGTACTATAATTAGTGTTATACCAGGCAAAATTTTAAATCTTGTATTATAGTCCTATTCCGATATTTGAGCATGTGTGTGTTGAGCATACGTGTATATATTTGTATGCGTGTGTGTGTGTGTGTGTGTGTGTGTGTGTGTGCGTATGTGTATGAGTGTTTGTGTGTGTGTATGTGTGTGTATGTATATGTGAGTGGCTGCATGTAAGCGTGTGTTTCCGCGTCTGATTTTAAATTTGGGTATGTACCTGGGTTCGTATTCCGTAGAAGGCAGTGCTCCAGTATAACCGACGTTCAGCGGGTGAATCAATCAATACATTCTATTATTTAGTGAAAAATTCAAATAACAACTAAGCATTTGAAACGTACGATTAATTTTCTTTTGTTTTAATGTACATGTAAGCATGCAACCATTAATTTCTTATACTCTTGCTGGCAATTGTTTAAATTAACTAACAAAAAAAAAAACACATATGTGTATGTATATATGTATGTGTTTTCTAGTTTTTAATTATTATAAATCTTCCACTGAGGAGGAAGCTAGTTTCCAACAATGATACAAGGCCACATCTTTGGGATGTAATTAACACAGGTAAATTCACATTTTGCAATTGAGAAGCGTTTTGCATATTTGTACTGTTCCTCTGACAGATTGCACTTGTAAAGTACAAACTAGCCAGTCAATTTCTCTTTCTGAAATTTCCAGTTCATCCAGATTGCCTTTTAAGCACTTACTAACAAAACCTAGTGGTCCAAATATTTTTGGTATGAATATAAATTGTATGTATGTATGTATGTATGTATGTATGTATGTATGTATGTATGTATGTATGTATGTATGTATGTGTGAATGCATGCATGTATCTATCAGCCTATGTCTTTGTCCTTCTCTCTCACTCTGTCCCTCTCGGTCTCTCTCTCTGTATATATATTATACATATATATATATATATATGTAAGCATACATACGCATATTAACATATATACACGTGTACGTATATATTACAACGTAAAAAATCTAATTACTTTTAATTTTTATATTGTTTTCTTATACAATGTCTTTTCTCTACCATGCTTTGCTAACTCACATTCGTCTTATATAGAATACGATACAATACTTACATAGATACATAGTTACGTACATATATATATATATATATATATATATA
>NC_068981.1:60957970-60958927 GCF_001194135.2 Octopus bimaculoides
ATATATACGTACATACATATTTACATGCATGCACACATGCATACAAATATACAAACACACACACACACAAACATACATTCACACGTATGCATATATTAGGTGAGTAAAAAAGGGAGAAAAATAGGTATTGAGATGGAAAGAAATTACATAAACATATACGGTAAATATATTTATATTTAGATGTCTTCAGCGACAAATATTAAGTGTTAGTTAAAATTTACTTGAATTGGGACCTTTATGCTAAATTTAAAGACAAAGTTGAAGTTAGTCATTAAGCTGACGGACACCAAAGCCCAGAAGCAATGTACACAAGATTTCGAATGTATATTAATACTTGACTTTCATCTCAACCTGTTTATCTGATCAACATCTGAACTCAACATTGGCGTCGAAAGACTTTGACAACCATAGACCCTTCATTGTCTTCATTCATCATTAATAAGTTGATTTAGTGCTGATTCCTCCCATCCAGATAAACACATTAAATTTCAAAATCTCCTTCTCTTCGTTTAAATCTATGTATTGGTTCTTTATAAAAGTCGGATAACTTCCTGTCGCCATTTTTTTCTTTTGACTTTTTTCTTCATTACACAGTTTATCAACTACAGTTTCCTCTTGTTCAGTATTTAACACTGCATCCTTTAGTCTGAACGAATCTACTATTTAATGTGTTGTTAATTCATTTATTATTAACACGCTTCCATTCATACTAGTTTCAAATACTGACATATCTAAATATAGTAAGGATACACATAGGCTTACACGCATAAGCGCACACAAACATCCGAATTTATAAATAACTTACATTTGAATAAATATTTACAAGTGCACAAAGCTATAGATATAAGCGCACCCATATATAAATATATTTGAACGTGTACGTGTGTCTGTATCTATCTATCTATCTATCTATCTATCTATCTATCTATCTATCTATCTATCTATCTAGATAGATAG
>NC_068981.1:60958937-60960800 GCF_001194135.2 Octopus bimaculoides
AGATAGATAGATAGATAGATAGATAAATAGATAGATAAATAGATAGCTATGTGTATATATATATATATATATATATATATATATATAAATATGTATATATGTGTGTTTGTGTGTGTGGGTGTTTGTGCGTGTGCGTATGTGTATGTGTTTTCGTACGTGCGTGTGTGTATGTGTGTATGCTTATATATATTCCGTGTGTGTACGCGTAATTGGTATGATTTCTTCACCGTGGCTTTCGGTACAAAATATAACATTTAGTTAATTTGATTCAATATATTTAATTTAATTCATTTAATTTACTCCAAGGAGAAATAATGGAAATTAATAAAGTTAATTTATTACTATTTTCGAAAAGAATTACTTTCTTCGGTGGCATTATTCATGTAATTCTCCTCTTCCTTCAATCATTTGCTCCTGGAGCATTTTAATGCACTAAGCTTCTCAGTTACAGGTCATGCCGACCAAATAGCATGAGGCTACGTGGTACATTTAAACGTAACAGGTCATAACATTTGTTCGATTTTATATGTACATAGTCAAGAGAGTCTCCTATAGAAAAGTAACATCATTTCGAAGTTAAGATATTCAAGTCTTAAATAATGTATTGTGCATGTTAATTTACATTTATAATGTGTGTAGCACGCGTACATGCTGGCGGGTATATATACATGTGTGTGTGTGTGTGTGTGTGTGTGTGTGTGTGTGTGTGTGTGTGTGTGTGTGTGTGTGTGTGTGTGTGTGTGTGTGTGTGTGTGTGTGTGTGTGTGTGTGTGTGTGTGTGTGTGTGCATATGTGTGTATGCGCGGGTATGTGCGCGTGAGTGTGACAAGAAACAAAACTGAAATTCCTAGTAGGATATTCTGAAACATGTATTTTGTATTTGTGAACAGATTGCTCGTAAAAGAAACAAGAACTAACTTTGTATCCCTGAGCTAATATGCCAATATGGTATATACAATGTGCATGCTAATTATGAAATAAGAATAATACTCAAATATAATGAATATAAATATAATTATAAAGTTATCAATTATTTGCAAATGAAAAAAAAAATAGTCAGTGGAAAAAAGAAAGCGAGAATGAGTAACAATGTTAATAAAAATAAGGAAAAGAGCACATTTAATTTCCTATAAAAGCATAAAAACTCACAGTAACAAGAAATCGTTGGTTCATTACAAAATTATATATGGAGCAAACAAAACTGATTTTGTTTTCATTCAAAATGTATTAGCGAAGTATATTTTACACCACGGCCGCTTACTGGAAACTACATGTAATGAAAACGATATTTACTGTAAATTCAATCAAATTACCTGCCAAAGAACCCCTCATTACGTATTCTAGTCCCGGATGAGAACTGATTACTAGATTTAATAGATTTTACGCATAAAATCGCCAGAAACTTGAATATTGGCCAATAGATTAAAATCATATCAAAGCGTACATAAATGGAAAATTTAGGTGCGAATGGGAAAACTCAAAAATATAAACGGAAGCTAATAGACAGAACAAATACATATACTACCTATATACATACTTTGCGAAATTTATTTTCCGAATAGTTGAAACCTAATTGTATGTGACTATGTACAACCGATATAGAAACATGGATTTTTACAAAGAATAAAACTATTAACCATTTGCAACTCTTAGGCACATTCTAAATATCTAATCATTAAATGTTTACGCACAGGACCTGTTGGTTCCAAGTAGCTAATGTCTTGGAAATACTTTCTCCGTAACATCGTAAGAATCATTCGATGGTGGGAAAGCAAACTCATTATAAACATCACATTGTATATATTTGTTTATATATATATATATATATATATACACACACACACACACACACACACACACACA
>NC_068981.1:60961454-60962970 GCF_001194135.2 Octopus bimaculoides
GAGAGAGAGAGAGAGAGAGAGAGAGGTAGAGAGAAATTTAATTTTTCTGAACGGGAAATACTACAAACTTCTAAGACCTATAAACTGTTAAAAACATAACTATTTTCGCATCTATACCTTATATTTCCTTATTTCTAGTGAGAATATGATCTGTTCTTGAAAATTCTTGCTCAAGATGATGTCAGCTTAGATGTTTTTCTTATGAATGATGTTATACCACCGACATTATACCAAGGAATACGAATGGACAATAGAGATTGGCCCCAGTGGCATTTCATTCTTAGTCGTCACAACGCAAAGAGCCCCATGTGATATCTCAAGTCTTTCTGTCCATTGACCTAAAAGTCGTCTTACTTCGCAGAAATTGAGGAATGATTTATTTATGAATTCCATGAATATGAAACACAAAGCTGATCATAATGAAATTTGTATTAAGAATGCAGTGAGGTCTGAAAATCTGTCGCCTCAGTATTTATTACATATCTGAATTTTAATAAAAAAACGTCTATTACATTAATGTTCTTTCTGATAACCCATTTACCAAAAATATTTTGTTTTACATCTCGAATTGTTCAACAAAAATTTTAACTTAGAAGAACGTGTCCGGGTTCAAAACTACCAAACTGTGAAAGGACAATGGATGGTATGCTTTTTCTTTGCATCATCAGTTAGACCCCCAACTGCGTAATGTAACCCGAAAATATTCTAGATTTATGTTGATACAAGCATTTTAAGGCTTCAACCTTGTGCTCGGACGTATTTGGTTTATCAGTTTATCTCGAACAACAACATAGAAGAGTAGACAGTATTAATAAATTGTTTCTGATGCGCTTTCTAAACATTCTCACCATTTCATTTTAGATTAGCTACGAAATATAACAAGAATGTCAGACTTTAGGCATAACTAGCGATAGTTTATGAGTCGATCATATAACCAACTTGTATTCATTTCATATATCTACTTGTTTCTTAATACAGGAGACGTAATTGAAATAAAACTAGTTTGTTTTCATTTCAACATATATGTACATATTTCTGAATATAGGAGAAAAAGATAAAATATGAAATCGGACTTGCTTAAGTACTTGCACCACCGGAGAACTACTTTGCGTGGAAACAATTGTATTGATTAAAAAATACATGTCGAACCGCATCCCTTCTTGTTGACTCCGATTTTTTCAACAACCATTTCATGTTTGACAATACTTTCTACCGACAAAAATCCGGAATTGCTATGGGCACTAGGGCAGCTCCAGTCATTGCGAACCTAACAATGGGTTACTTGGAAATAATAATATACCAGGAATCTTAATCCACCTTTGGAAACACCCTTTCCCAATACATAAAAGAACATTGGAAAAGGTTCCTGGACGACTGTTTCTTACTCTGGAATGAAAACACAGATGAACTCTTGAAATTCAAAGTCTATTGAACAGTGTCAACCCAAACATACAGTTCACAATGGAGTACAACCAAAAGGAGCTCCCATTCTTGGATATACTAATTAAAAAAATAA
>NC_068981.1:60964503-60966210 GCF_001194135.2 Octopus bimaculoides
ATATATATATATGTTTGTGTGTGTATGTGTGTGTGTGTGTGTGTGTGTGTGTGTGTAGAAGGTTGAAAAGGAACACACAAGTTGATATGTATAAGGAAAATAAGACGAGGTAGAAAATGCTCAAATAATGTTATCATGAAGAACAATTTAGTACCGGTTTCAGTCTTTGCGACGTTTTTAACTTAGAATAGACACGAAAAACAATTAAACCGCGAAAAAAATTAAATGAAATGTTTTTTAAAAATATTTCCATATTTTTTAAATGCAATAGACATTTTCCTTTTTTTCTGTTGAGAGAGAGACAGACTGACCCTCACACGAGATACAGAAAATGCCGATAAAAACAAACACAATCAATACCATAAATGAAGAAATATGAAAGAACTCAAGAAAATCAACAGAAACTTGTTGCGTATTTTTTTAACAAACCTAACTCGACACATGAATCCAATCGATACGAAAAATATAACCACGGAAATTGACGAAAGCCTTGAAAACCTATGCGAAACAGTTAGAACATTTTTCTCAAACAACGCGAACCAAAGGCCTCCGAACGAGGCAGCATATGGGATCAAGACACTAACAACATACCAAAAAAACACCACATAGTACCACAATGGAACGAATCACTCAGACCTCCAAACTATGGAAAGAAGATTATGATAAAGAAGAAGTGAAATCCCTCCAACGCTGGGAAAAAGGACCACTTGGTTCTCAAACTACGAAACTGTCTTTCAAAATTACGCTTCCAACAACGCTTTCCTAAAAACCAGAAGATCAACGCAACACTCTAACATAGATTCACACCTATCTAAAAAGTGGAAGCATCACCCCTATCAAAGAAAGAATATGAGACCTAACCCTTGCTTTGTAACCCACCAGTGAAAAAAAACATCGTGAGTACTTTAACATGAAATAGAGAAATTAAAAATCACTATCCGCAAGACAAATATTACAACCTCTTCCCTCATGAGGAGTTACCAACGGAGTTTTCGTTCCAACCATCCACTCAAAAACCACGCACAAGAAACCCGTACCACACGTAACAATTACCAACGACGGCCCCCTAAAACACCACATCTGACCATGGTACATTGGGACACAACTTTCAATACCCTTCCAAAAACCCGCACCATCAATCACAACAGGGCACTCCACAACAACAGAGAACACCGGCATAACAGCTACCGTCCCAGTCACCTCAATTATTTTTTAGATCCAACATGCAAACACAGATATACGAGATAGCACCAGACAGACAGGAGGAACCTGATGTGATAAAAATCATCAACGTAACTCACAAAGAACTAACAACAAACCAAATCAACATACTCTCCAAAGGGCTCAAGTTTACCTGTCCCCCCCCCCAATATCCCAACTGCCATCAAATGAAAGAAAACATTGTGGAATTCTGGATAAAATTACGATTCGCTGAGGAACTATACGACAAATACAACGAGGAAGAATTGTTAGTCCGAAATAGAAGTAACTACAGCCTTTCAAAAGGACTGCTACTACCTACCACCTGCTACGAAGATTTCACAAGAGTAAAAAAGAGAGACAAAGAGACAGACAAAAGGAAAATGTCCCTTGCATTTGAAAACTATAGAAATATTTAAAAAAAACATTTCATTTAATTTTTTCACAATTTAATTGTTTTTCATGCTTTACTCAAAGTTGAAAAGTACTAAAATGTTCTTCATGATA
>NC_068981.1:60966365-60967813 GCF_001194135.2 Octopus bimaculoides
ATATATATATATATATAAATCTGGTGAGAAGTATATATTTGGAGAAACAAAAATTAATTTTCTTATGCTGACAAACCGCTATCACGAAATTTCATTGTCCACGCCAATGTCTAAATAGGAACATTTTTCGTAATAGATATTTGAAATGACGATGTTAAGAGTATAAAACCGATGTAGATAATATTCCAATGTCAATTCGTGTATTTATACACTCATTTCTCATGGGAAATTTACACTATTTATGGAAGCATTTCAATGTGAACAAAAACTTATTTAAAATTCAATATTAGCATTCATATTCTATCATTGAAATATATAAACATCTTCAAATAAACGTGATATATCGTAAATAGCACCATCCATATTTACGAATAAAAGTTAATTTGATATCTGAAAAGCAATTAATAGATCATATAAAAATAATAAAAACAATAATATTAATGACAACAACAGTAATATCAATAATAAACAAAAACGACAAAAGCAACAGCAGCAGCAGCAGCAGCAGTAGAAGAAGAAGAAGAAGAAGAAGAAGAAGAAGAAGAAGAAGAAGAAGAAGAAGAAGAAGAACAATAATAATAATAATAATAATAATGATGATAATAATAATAATAATGATGATCATGATGATGATGATGATGATGATGATAATAATATTAATAATAATAATAATAATAGGGTTAATAAAATCAATGACAGTTTAGAGAAACTGTCCAAAAATATTTATTGCTTAATTTCAGGAAGTCTTAAAATTCGATACGTGTTTCAATTATGATAAGTGTTATATTGAATAAATAATTATCTGATTAATGTCAGAAATCTTTAGAATTGCAGTTTCATTAAATGCTTGGCGTAAATATTAACAAATTTTCCCTGTAGTCTGCAACAGAATCAAAGAAATATTCCCATTAAACCTTATACAAAGTTTTGAAATCTCTAAATATTATTGTGTATTCCACTTTGGTCCACAATTAATATGAAAATTATACATAGAAATTGGTACTGTGACACTAATGTACATAAGCATATTTATATATATATATCTTTCAGTGTGTATGTGTGCGTGCGTTTGCATGTGTAGTTGTGTGGGTGTGCGCGCGTATTAGTGAATCTAGGTGTGCTTATGTGTAGTTTATAAGTGAGTGGTCGTGTTTAACCTAAAGTACAATCATACTTGCTTAGACAACAGTCGTAAATTTTTTATACTATATATCATACGGTGATGTATTATACTATATATTATATGGCGGTGTACTTGCATACTAAATGACCTGATCTGAGATCGCGTGCTAAAACAAAAACAATTGTGACGTGGAAGGTGCTTATAAGCCATTTAAAAACACATAAAAACCGTTAAATTCTCTTCATTTAAATTTAATTTCTCAATATATATTCCGCGCTTTGAGACCATGACCTGTTCACTCACAAAATTCCGTGCTGTATATATA
>NC_068981.1:60967823-60968736 GCF_001194135.2 Octopus bimaculoides
AGTGTGCATTTAAACACATAATAACAAAATATGGTAAATGTTTTAATTTTTCATTCCCTTCGAAATTACGCATAACCGTGGTTTGGATTTTGACTGTTCCTTGTAGCATGCAAGGTATCCTATTAGGGCACCTCTTATGTCTTTAAATGTACACTAATTTTGTATGAATAATATATTGGCTATTGACTATTTTCGGCATGCTAGACCACTGGTAGAAAAATTTCTATAATTTTCCTACCCTGTATATTTTCCTAATAGGATTTGAGCAATTTTGAAGCAAGTCGACATTTTTATTTGCTGGCAACAAAAACTATGCTTACGCGGTGGATTTGAAAAAAAATATATATAAAGATAAGACATGCGCTATTTTGCATCATAATTATATGTTAATCTTTTGCGTAGCCACTGAGGAGAACTTTGTCTAGCAAATTATTTTATTTGCTAATTATAGTTCGAAAACATGGTCCGGTAACAAAGTATGGCAAATGTGTTTATTTTTCATACCCTTCGAAATTACCCCTAACCGCAGTTTGGATTTTGAGTGGTCCTTCTAGCCGCCGCTGTTTCCGGTTTGAAATCGGTTTTAGTCATCCACGGCCCTTTTTTTCTCTGTCTGTGTTATCTTCAACATCCCTATGAAAATTGTCCATACATACGTTTCTTTACCCGCCTATTTTCTGTTTCATTTATTTTCAATTGCTTGTACAGTGCTTTATCTTTGCAGTCTTTCATCCTACTCAAGCCTGTCCTTCTTACGTCTAATGGTAGCGATACTGTGGCCCTTTTTCACATACCATGCTATGTTGTTTTATACACTAATTTTATATGAATAATATTTTGATTATTTCCTGCATGCTAGGACACTGGTATACAAATTTCTATAGTTTTCCTACCCTATATACTTTTCCTATAT
>NC_068981.1:60969083-60972108 GCF_001194135.2 Octopus bimaculoides
CCCACTTCCTCCCAGGCACTTCCACCCACCCACTTCCTCCCACCCACCTCTCCTCTCCTGCTCCGACTCCTACTTCTCTGTACTTCTCTTCACTCCTATTTCTCTTTACCCCTACTCTTTCTCTCTTCTCTCTTCTCTCTTAGTCTCTTCTCTCTTACTCTCTTCTTGTTTCTTTCCGTGTTCCTTTCAGTTGAAGAGCGTAGGCTCGAAACCTCAAAGGCTTTCTCTATTCCCGAGCGTTAAACTAATACATTCATTTGTTGTTTACATCACCTGTCTTCGTGTGTTGTTTTTTTTTCGTAAATTCTCCCATATATTTATATATACGGTATATTAATTTGATATTTTAGTATTTCTACATGTGTTTCTATTTTACAATTATTACTTGTGCTTCCCTCCCAGTGCGGAAATACTCTTGTGTCATAAATTTTAGGTTCCCCACAAAATACATCTTTAACTTCCTCCTCATTTACTCCTGGTAATTGTGCATTTATCTAGTTAATAGAATTTTCATTGTAAGTTGTTGCAGACTAATGTTTATGTGTGGTTAAATTCAACGCCTTCAGTCGGACGAATCTTGATATCAATGGCCCTGCCAGTACTGGTTGACACACTGCCAGCATTTTCTTCTTCTTCTTCTTCTTCTTCTTCTTCTTCTTCTTCTTCTTCTTCTTCTTCTTCTTCTTCTTCTTCTTCTCTTTCACGTTCTTACATTCTTTTTGCTCGCTTTCTTCCCTTTCTCCCCCTATCCGTCCTCTTGATCTCCTATCCACATGATTTCTTCCTCATTGAGCCATCCCACATACACAATTTAATTTTTTTCCTTTTAATTTTCTTCCGATACCTCCATAACAACGTGGTCTGATATACGCAGAATGTTATAGTATATCTTAGAAGCAAATCTGAGGAAGTGCCTCTCCAATGCCTAAAGCCACATGCATTACGTCCATGTCATGGATAGACTATCGTAAGGCGTACGACATGATGCCACATTCTTGGATTATAGAGTGTATGAACCTATTTGGTATTGCATCGAATGTTGAGAGATTGCTTGGAAAAAGTATGGCGAATTGGAGGACGTAACTGACAGCATACGGAAGAAGTTTAGGGGCAGTAGAAATCAGGAGGGGCATTTTCCAAGGGGACTGCCTGTCTTTGTACTGTTCTTGATACCACTAGCACTGATTCTGAGGAAAGCAAAATCTGGGTATGTATTCAAAAGCCACCAACAAAAAGTCAACCATTTGTTATTCATGGATGACCTGAAACTTTATGGTAATGATGTATCCCAAGTCAGCTCCCTCGTTGATACGGTGTATACTTTCAGTGCTGATATAAGAATGGAGTCTGGACTGAGAAGGTGTGGTGTGTTAGTCTTGAAGAGAGGCAAAATTAAATGTATGGACGGGATAACGACACCGTAGGGGTAAGTTATGAAGCAGATAGATGAGACGGGCTATAAGTACGTGGGGATTTTGGAAATGGATAAATTGATGGAGAAAGAAATGACAGAAAAATTTAAGGTGGAGTACTTGCGCAGACTGAGACTGAACCTTAAGTCGAAAGGAAACGGGCGGAATAAGATTGAAGCAATCAACACCTTGGTGATCTCATTTCTTAGATATAGAGCAGGGGTAATCGCATGGTCAGTAGACGAACTAAGCAGTATAGACAGAAAGACAAGGAAGATGCTAACTAGATAAGGGACGCTCCACGCAAGAAATGACACAGATAGATTGTATGTACTGAGGAAAAGAGAGGGGAGAAGTCTATTTGGATGCGAACATAGCATTAGTGTAGAAGAAAACAACATAGCATGGTATGTAAAAAAGGGCCACAGTATCGCTACCATTAGACGTAAAAAGGACAGGCTTGAGTAAGATGAAAGACTGCAAAGATAAAGCACTGTACAAGCAATTGAAAATAAATGAAACAGAAAATAGGCGGGTAAAGAAACGTATGTATGGACAATTTTCATAGGGATGTTGAAGATAACACAGACAGAGAAAAAAAGGGCTGTGGATGACTAAAAGCGATTTCAAACCGGAAACAGCGGCGGCTCTAATATGTGCTACTCAAGAACAAGCACTAAGAATAAATCACATAAAATACAGAATAGACAACCCAGCAGAAAGTGGTAAATGCAGAATTTGTGGACAAAATGGTGAAACCGTATGGCATATTACCAGTCAATGTACGTCACTAGCCCAGAAGGAATATAAGACACGCTACAACAATATAGCAAGGCTTGTCCATTGGATACTTTGCAACAGGTATGGACTTGACGGAGCAAAGAATTGGTACGACCATAAAACCGAAGATATTATCGAAAATGATAATGCAAAGAGCCTGTGGTATTTTATGATTCAGTGCGACCTTGACATAGAGAATAGGAAGCCAGACATAGTATTAACTGACAAAGAAAGCAAACTATGCTGGATCATACATATAGCATGCACAGCTGAAAACAAGTTATGCGATAAGGAAGAAAGAAAAGACGATAGCTATCACAGGTTAGCTTAGGATGTTAAGCATTTGTAGTCGATGAAAAAGGTAGTAGTAGTACCAATACTTATCGGAGCATTGGGAGCTGTGAGTAAAAATCTTGAGAAGTACATGAAACAAATAGGGGCTGCAATAAGGGTGGAACACTTGCACAAAAAACAACACTTCCTGGAACTGCTCGAATACTCCGGAAGAAGCTCCAAAACTAAGGGGTGTTTCCTTAGTTCACTGGGAGTGAACAGCTGACACCGTAGTACATCTCTAGCATTAGTAGTGGTGCCAAGGCAATAATAATAATAATAATAATAATAATAATAATAATAATAATAATAATAATAATAATAATAATAATTAGAAGAAGAAGAATCATAATAATAATACATCCTACGCAAAACACTTTCAATACAGTAACCATAAGAACACCACAGCAAACCACAGCACATACCCAAGGCACACAGAGCTGCGCTCGGTAGTGAAGTGAAAGCACGTTATAAAAATAAAACTACTGAACAATAATAAT
>NC_068981.1:60972581-60983248 GCF_001194135.2 Octopus bimaculoides
TATATATATATATATACATATATATACATATATATAATAGAGCAGGCTACCTACCGTATATCAATCCAATCCTCCCGAGTTATCTGTATGGGACTCTTATGCTTGCGATACAACGTGTAGTGTAGAATAAATAGATTAATGACGAGAAATATTTCATGGGTGGAAACGTCTATATTTGTATTAATGCGCTGTTACATATGTTTCATGTGTGAATATATCGGCACATTCATAGCATATCATTAAATATTGTTTATTATATACGTAATATAATTCGTAATGCAGCTATATTTAATGCAAAATTGGTTGAAAAAGTATGCATTTCAAATTAGTGGACTCTCGTATGGTCCATAATATCTTATGAATGTAGGTTTGTAATCCAATAAAAATACATTTCATACCGAAACATATATATGAATGTATATATATATATATATATATATATATATATATATATATATATATATATATATATCGTTGTAATTCACTTTTATTTATTTGTGTGTATATATATATATATCGATGGGGAGTCAGAAAAAGAGGGAAATACAAGTATAGCAGAATGAATTTCTTTGATTCTAGCAATGACTCATGGATTATTGAAAGAAAGGAAAAGTGTTACTTTGAAGGAACAGAACTCGAGGAAGAAGGAGGCTTACAAAACCATCAATATGTAATGTGTTGCAGTGCCTCGTACTGAAGTGTAAAAGCATAGTTTCCGGAAGAACTTGAACTAACACATTAAAATAATTAGCTGACGTCATTGTTACAAATATGTCACAGAGAGATCCTAATTTTAATTTCTGTGAAGTGAGGATTTTTACGCTAATCACGTTTGTTTGAAGCAGAGATTAAAGAAGCTCTATAATCTAAATGAAGTTAAAAATCAATAGAGTTCAAGTATTTATAAGATCACAGGTCCTAATATCAAAATAAAGAACTTTCACATGTTGAATGTTATTCTAACCCATCAACGAATCTCGTACTGCTGGACACTTTTTTACAATCGCTGCCACATGCCCATTCCATTTCAAATATTGTCTAAATTATGTATCTACATATGCTTTTTGTGTTTGTATGTGTTTCTATATGTAAGTGTGTGCACATGTATGCGTCTGCTCACACACACACACACACACACACACACACACACACACACACACACACACACACACACACACACACACACACACACACACACACACACAAACACACACGGATGTATAATTTTTTGAATATATTTTTAAGAAAGAATCTGGTTACTAACAACGATACAAAGTTCCTCCGTGGAATGCAGATATGAAAATCAAATTCAAACACATCTCACGTACTTTTACTCTTCCATTGTATTTGTAACATATCTCTCAGTTGATTAATGTCTTGTTTTCAAATAGCTCCAGATTTTCGATTAAGCACTTCCAAAAGTATTTGTGCCAATTATCATTGGTGTAAATGTATGTTTATAATATAAATATAAAATATGCAATTGTCCGTTATAACCCACTTTTACGAAGCTTTTCGGAGAGATATCCTGCCACTGAGGTACATGATTCTATGATGACACAAGCTTGTATTTTTTTTGTCTTTAACTGTTATATCCGGACTGGTATGTTTGAACGTGGTAGAAGTTTTGATTGGTAAGGTTCTTAATTAATGTACTAACAGTGATATTCTCAATATTATCTCCAGGGTATTTCTTATCATGTGACACTATATATTGTGTTAGCATGAATTTCATGACATGTGACATCTTTAGGCAGCTATTGTTCCCACTTGGGATGTTATTTGGCTCTCTATAGTTCTTTGAGTATACACATTAAAGGCTTTTTGTAGGAGTCAATCTCTTGTACCAGTATCAAGCTATGAATTCTCTTCCGGGTGCTTTCCTATTATGTAGTCTGCAGCTATAGTTAAAGTTTCAAACTCGATTGCGCATGTTTTACTGTCAGTGTTGGTAAGGTATTCTTTCCTAACTATTTTTAGCCATGATATTTATGTTTGTAAATATGTATTTATGTATGTAAATATGTGTAATAGAAAAATGAAGTAAACTGAATGAAAGAGGGTATGATTTAAAGTGAATTTAAAATTACATTGAACGAGGCGTATGAGTGTCATGTTTAATAATATGCTTTGGATTTTCATATGGCTATATAGTTCAAATAATGTATATTACTTTTAAGCACAAATACATCAATCTTTGTATTAAGAAAGGCAGAGGAGATTCCCTGCAAAATAAAATTCATAACAAATTGCAGGGAATTATTTTAGTCATATTTCTTTTTTTACATTAAATATCTTGAAACTGAAATTTGTTCTGCCGTGGGCATTAAAAATTAGCGCGTATCACTTTGTATAAGAAACATCCACTGAATATATGTGCTGTGGTAAATGACCAACAGAAATTAGTTAAATAGTTTTTTTTCTTATAATATGAATTTCTTTCCGACAATTACTATCATTGTCATAAGTAAATTTCGCTAAATCTGTAGAATGTTTGAGTACACGTTGAATTCACCATTAGTGTATCATATAAAAATTATAAAGGTAACTAAAATGGAAGAAGAATTCATTGCAGGTGCTATAGTTTCCGTTTCTCTCAACATTACTCAAAATTAAGACATGTACTTGTGAAAGCCCTGCAGATGCTTCAATATTTAAGTATCTATTTCAACAGCAGCATATTATGTTTGGTATTGCGAGATTTTGATCTGATTTCATTAAATTACATAACGTCTTCAGTATACGTTGTTTTCAAATGCACAAATATAATTTTATTCAAACTTTCCTGCATTTCAATTTCCTATATTGATATAGATTCAACCAAATGGATTGGTAGAATTCTGAAAAAAAAAACAAACAAAAAAAAACAAACAAATGCATATTATTTTACGATTATCATTGCGATATTTACTACATTTCCTAAAATTCTATGAACTTCTCCTATATGGCAATAACAGAATAGTTTCTGCATCTACCGACTGGAATTCGGTTCAGAATTAAATATAATCATTTGTAACACCGTCGCTTCTAATAACAATACTGAGGACCATTAGTATTTCTTAGCATAGCAGGAGTAAAATAGATTAATAGAAATGTGCCTATATCACTGATTATCACCATGAATTTGAAACCCACCGAATTTTGTTGCGTTTTAAGAAAGAGCACAGTAGGACAGAGTTACGTTTCTGTATGGAATGGGTATTAGATATTCTATATCTGTCACCAGTAATCGACTAAATGTTTCAATAATCTCGTTCACATTCCACACACAACTGTAATATAAGTTATAAATGGTTATGCAATGAAGCCAAACATAACGGCCGCAGTGGAGATGGATCCAATCTGACTAGGCTCAGAATATTTGCAAATCCTTGTAAATAACAACTTTCGAAATAGTATGTTAATTGAAAAAATAAAAAAAACAAAAAAAAAAAAACAACGTTTCTGATTATCAATGTCGTACGTTCTGGTAAAGAAATATATTATGAGATTAAACATATATATGTGAATATATACCACGAATACAACGGTTGTGCACGTGATTCGAACACGACCACTTATCTACAAATTAAGATCGAGGAAACTGAATTGAGCACAGTTTTTTGCAAGGTAAATTATCTTATCCTTATTTAACTTTTAGAAACGAAGGTCAACATATGTTCTGATGAGCTTTAAAACCTTTATGTAATGCGCAATAGTAAAAAAGTCAAATGATTGGACAATCTGGATAAACAAAACATGTATGTGCAAGATTTCTTTTATTTGTGACAAACATTGCTGTCATTCAATTGATTTTGTAACATGTAACCAGGTGTCATGACTTTTCCATTTCTTTTAGGTGTACATGTATCGTGAAAAGAGATAGACATCCCCTAGGACTCTCTTCACTTTACTTGCCAGAGCTGGTGAGAAAACGGCTGCAGCAGAATTAGGCTGTTACTCATTTTCTGCAGAGTGATCGGCAGAGTGATGAAATGAACTGTATCACGCAAAAACAAAACATACAATACACTCGTGGAGTTGGATCCATGAACTTATGATAATGGACCAGACCCGAACCGCTAGGTTATGCGACAGCTTATTGTGAAATATGCATATGTTGGCATATCACACTACTGATACACCTGGTTCGTAGTTTTCAATATCTTTTGATGCTAACAACTTGCAGATGCAAGACATACCAGTTGAAAGCTCCGCAAACCTAATGCATGCACGTTTATGGGATTATCATAAGAGAATGCGCGCTGTTTCGGGGCCTTCCTGTCGACGGCGTCATTGCACATTTGCCCCATTCAAGGAAATGAGGCCGTTCCTGGGTGGTCAACCGGTTATTACGTTTTGTTCAATATTTTCCTGTCCATTGTTTATCGTTTTTAGCCAAATCCAGTGGCTTGCCTTCTCCACCGTTGTCTGGATATCACTCATGGTGTTAATTACTTTACGATGAGTTAGGACTAGCAACAAGAACACTCGCCTCACACAGAGTCCAACGAATGCTCTACATTCAGGTGGAAAATGCTTCGCTTTTTAGGCTGCATCTTCAAATTCCAGGAAGAGGTTTTCATAGCGGTCAAACTTTCGAGCCCGAGCGGCGTCCATGTTATCATCATGAGGTACTGTTAACTCGACTAGCTTTACCACATTTTTTCTTTTACACCAGATGATAATATCCGGTTTCTTCGTAACCTGAATCGGAAAGAATTCTTGGTATCGTGGTAAATTTACAGCCACCTCCCAGTAGTCGTTCTGCTTTACATCGTTCAAAGGAAGTTTCTTCTTCAAATGGATCTGCTATCCTAAGCGCACGAAAGTAATGGGAACTTCGGTTGCTTTCTCTAGCGCCTGCTGACGAGAGCAATTTGGTTCTTTATAACATTGAAGATGACCTTAAGGACCAGATCGTGTCTCCATGTATATCATACTTCTTATCCATCTGATATGTACTTTGAATCTCTTAAGAATAAATTATTTTAAATACGCTATTTCAAGTGGTGAATATGAAAATAATAGGCATACAATGAGGTGACGTTCTACAACTTGTTTGTCAATCAAATAACGATAATATTTTTGAAAATGTTGCTTCATTAAATGGAGTGTATTTTACTGAAAACAATATAATCTTGTTTATGGATATTTTCTACATTCAAGTAAAATTACAAAGACTCCTACGTTTTGTTTTTTCATTCATATAGCCTAACCAACAACACCGCATCACCAACAACAATGCCACAATAACCCCCCCCCCACCACCACCACCACAACCACCACCAACGGCAACACCATCACCACCAAATAGCACGCCCCAATCTTCATCTTCATCTCGGTCATCATTAACAGGCAGCTATATCTCATTAGTATCAGTTACTTTAGAATCAATTTTTTTCCGCAATAATTGTCACCCTTCTCATCATTATTACTCGCATTAATTTTATCCTCATTAGCGTTATTAGGAATATTATCGTCGATATCATTATCACCTGCATTATTAATATTACTAACATAACTATTCTCATCTTGTTGATCGCGATGTCGTTGCTGTCTTTTAAACATTATGACTACAGAGAAACACTTTAAATTATCATCACAACTATCGTCCAAATCAACACCCCACTGTAATAGGTAAATAGTGCTATGATGATAACGTAACTACTACTACTACTACTACTACTACTACTACTACTACTACTACTACTACTGCTGCTGCTGCTGCTGCTGCTGCTGCTGCTACTACTACTACTACTACTACTACTACTAATACTAATACTACTACTACTACTATTGATGCTGCTGCTGCTGCAACTACTACTACTACTACTACTACTACTACTACTACTACTACTACTACTACTACTACTACTACTACTACTACTAAGAGGAGGGGGAGGACGGTCATTACGCCCCCTACGACGAAGATGAAAAGCAGCGGTGTTATAATTTGGGGGCTGGTTCTGTCACTACTACTATTATCCTCACCGCTACTACTATGACCACCTCTCGCATTAATGCTACTAGTGCTGCACATCCATACGACTTAGGAGGAAGAAACCGTCCGAAGATGTTCGATGGCATGAATTTGTACGAAAAGAAACTTCTGGAATGAATAGTCAGTTCAATTTGGTTCATTTTACCACTTCTTTTTACATGTTTATATTTGCGTGGAAAATAGAAATCAGTAGCAAGGGTTGATAACATAGTTAAAATGTTGCCCTTTCTGTGATGATGTCCGCAAAGCGTATTTAATTCTGTTTCTAATATGTATTTACTCGGGTGAAGCAAACAGACTTGCTAAAGAAATTCATGCACACACACACACACACACACACACACACACACACACACACACACACACACACACTCAGAGTAATTGTATACTACATGTTTGTTAATAAGGAGAGCAAAATAACACTCAATTAAGCAAGAGTGAAATATCTGTTAATGAATACAAGAGTTCTGTCGGTAAATGAAATACTCTGACGGGTTTATATAACGTGTACCATGTACGTTCTGGCAATCGTTGAATTTCACATACAATAGTTACTCCGTGATAAATTGTGTAAAAGAACCTCACGAAAGCTTTTAAGAGGGAGGACAATTACTTCATTGGAAGCGACGCTATGTCCTTATAAACCGTAACATTTGAGTGTGATGAATAGTACTTCTACTTATAGATAAAGAATATTGTTATTGTCTAGTACATAAATATTTTCACAGTGGGAAAAATGTCATATATGGAAGTAAAAATTTATATGTTGCAGGGGTAGTTGAACAGGGTAAGATTAATGTATGTTTAATCGTTAACATGACCGGCCAAAAGCTGAGCGGCATTTCGTCAATATTTACGTCGAGTTCAAACTCTGCTGTGATCGACTTTGCCTTTCATCCCTTTCAGAATCGATAAAATAGGTAGAGGTTGAGTATTGGAGTCCATGTAATCGACTTAACTTTATGCCAAAATTTGAAGCAGATGCATAAGGGCCAGTGAAGTTGTTCGATCTCATAAGAATGTTATACGTTCATGTAAGCGAAGAATTTTCTGCAATGATCCACTTAATGCATACAGTAGTAATAGAATGTATGGCGTTTATATACATTTTATAATTGTCTAAAATGAATGATAAAAGAAAATCATATTTCGAAAAATAATAAACAAACGATATTATTCAAATTTGGAACTGTATTTCTTCATCTTAACTGTCATCTCAGGGAATATCATGAATGTTTACTTCTTTGTAATTATTTATAACATTAATTGTAATCATAACATAGTTATTAATCACCAGTAATAGTAATTATAAAGAATACTTTTGAATAATTAACAATCTCGTAATATGCATAAAAGGTGTTACAATCTCGAAATATGCATAAAAGAAAATTTTAATTACTCAATAATATTTTGTCAGATATGCTTAGAAAATGTGGTGCCGGACATTCTAATTTTATTCATACACACAACAGGCGCGTGCGCAAACACACACACACTTATATATACATTAGTGGTTAAAGGAAAACTTTGCCAGTGTCTTCAAAATTACTGGTTACTATCTATTTTCAGACTGATGACAACTATAAACCGAAATATGGAAGTCACTTCATTCGTGTTCTTGTACAAGTAAAATAAATATGACATTCTACTAAAAGGTTTGGTGCAATCCTTCAATTAACTATTTGACTGTTTTTCATACTGTTACGCACACGAAGAAACTCACCCACAATGGAATATACATCATATATTTAAATCTAACTATTCATATACTTAGATTTACACAAAGTCCACACACTATTGTATAAGAAGTTGAAAATAGACATCTCTCTTTTCCAATTATTTTGGTGTTATTTTTCTTAGTTCAAAGAATAAAATTGCTGCCAAAAATTTATGCAGGTTTTTTTTCTGTATTTATTGCTTTTGTTTTAAAGAAAATGTTTGCAGATGACTGATGTCACCCAGCACAGTTAGATGCTTTCTCAATAATATATTTATGTTTTATCCACACGCTGTTTACCGATTTTGACCGTGGGTAAAATCAATAGCGTAGAACAAAATTGATTTCGCAATAGATACAGTCTCCTAAATGTGATAAGTGTTATTTTATTCCTCACGTATAATTCTGCATGATATTATTCTCGATATTACTGAATGAGAAATAGAATATATTCTGTTCACTTGGTAGCTTATCAAATTTTTTGCACAACTGAAATGGTATATTTCAAATAAGGTACTATTAACACAAACAAATGGCCATGGCATACGAGCACTGAAGGCACAAATTCAGAAGGATAGTATAATGAAATAACAAGTTGTAAAACGTGTCTGTGAATATATTGCATTTCAAAGGTTCTAATAAATATAGAAAACATCAATAAAACGAACTTACAAGATATCAAAAGGAGACACAATCTTGAAGACGAGGATGATACAAATAAAATTGATATCTAGAAATAGAAAATTTAATTAGTATCACAAGGCGTTTTTCGATTCTCATAGCGTATCAAATTTTACAAGTATAATAAAACTTTAAATAACATCACGACGATCAAAACAAAATTGATGAATTCAAATACATCGATGATAAATAGCGTCCGGCATCGTATGTTATATAAATATTTTAAGTAACATCTGAAGAAAACGGAAAACATTTAATCAGAATAGTTGCTCTATAAATATACAACTGAAGGAAAAGAGTAATATGGTCAAATGTTAATACAAATTGTTAACAGTTAAACTTTAAAGTATCCGTTCATAATATGACCTATGATGCGAAAGAGCAGTAACATAAGAATATACAAATTCATTATGTAATATATCACATGAAATCTTAAATAATTTATTGCACTTCTGGGTAATTACTGTAGAATTCTTTATGAAATCTATTGAAATAATACAAAACTATGATACGATATAGTAAAGCTCAGAGTAGACTCAATCGAAATAACTTTAATAAGTAAAATTGTTTTAAATACTATAAATATAATATTGATTCCTTTATTTACAAAAAAGAGGTGACAAATAAGAATATATTATAACAGAAGCAATAATTTTCGTATTTTCTTACATACATATTTACTCAATCACACACAGGTGAGTAATAATGTAAGTGTATATATGTGTGCACTTGTTTTCCGCGCATTTATACATACGTATAAGTATACGTATTTATACATATACATATAGACAGAAGTAGGCATACCATCTCATAGGATTCCAGAAATTGCTTCGTACGATAACATGGAGCACACACAGGAATAATCTGCATTGAATACACCAAGTAGGATACTGAATACATGCAAGTGTGAAATCCAATTCAAAACAATAGATCTAAAGCGTAAACACGAATGTTGTCTAAAATTTATGACAGCTGTTTCGGTATATTATATATTTTATGCAATCATAAAATATTACATCATACGATACAATCCATCATCATCAAGTAAAATTTTAAACAGGGTAGTTTTTAAATATCGACCCGGACACAACTAGCTAAACTTACTTGTATTCATAGCATTCTCACAAGCATTGTCGTGTTGGGCAACATATTCTGATCTATATAGTTATCATAAATAACCCTTCAGCGACACATCTCCACATGAAATGATTGGATATGCTTACTTATGGCAACAAACTGAACGTTTCCATGGTTTGAACCCGTTTTGGAGTATCGCATAGCATTACATAATCCTCTCAGTGAATTCATTTTCAGTGACGGGTCTTCAACTCTTGTGACTGGCTCCATAACTTTTAGAGTGACAATAATAGAATTTATCGGGATGTACTCTTCACCATTTACCATGGTCTATGACCTGAATTGTAATATTATTATTATTATTATTATTATTATTATTATTATTATTATTATTATTATTATTATTATTATTATTATTATTATTATTATTATTATTATTATTATTATTATTATTCAGTAGTTTTATTTTTATAACATACTTTCACTTCACTACCGACCGCAGATCTGTGTGCCTTGGGTATGTGCTGTGGTTTGCTGTGATGCTCTTATGATTACTGTATTGAAAGTGTTTTGCGTAGGATGTGTGTAGTGCCCAGTAGTGCAATTTTCTGAATGTTATATATATTTGTAAGTCCTGGTGTTTTTGTTATGTATTTGCCTGAATATTTTTTTTTATTATACCTAAGGCGCCTACTATGATAGGAATTGTTTCTGTTTTTAGATTCCACATTCGTGTTACCTCTATTTCCAGATCTTTGTAATTTGAAAGTTTCTCCATTTCGTTTAGGGAAACGTTGTCATCTGCTGGTATTGATACATCAATTAGAAAGCATTTTTTCCCCCATGATCACTGACAACCATATCTTCCCTATTGGCCTTAATTTCTCTATCTACGTGTATTGGCATATCCCGGAGTATGGTTGCTTTCTCGTTTTCTCTGACCTTTTCTAGCGTGTGCATATACCATCTTTTTTCTGTTGTTATTCCATATTGTTGGCATAGCTTCCAGTGTATATAGGTCTCAGCTCTGTCGAGTCTGTGAATATATTCCTTCTTAGCCAGGACTGGGCAGCCATAGATAATATGATTTATTTTTTCTTGTCCACCGCCACATATTCTGCAGTTACTTGTTATGTTCCTTTTCATTATATGTTTTTGGTAATTTCTGGTGGAGAGCCTTTGGTCTTGTGCTGCAATTCAAAATCCTTC
>NC_068981.1:60984098-60985137 GCF_001194135.2 Octopus bimaculoides
TTTAGTGTCCAGTTAAGGATATTTTAACTGTAACTTGTAACTGGGACGGCTAAAGTATTAATACCTATTATTATTATTATTATTATTATTATTATTATTATTATTATTATTATTATTATTATTATTAGTATTATTATTATTACTATTATTCATTCGTAACATAATGTAGGTAAAAATGCAGCAGAGCCTTTAATCATCTGTGAAGTCACAACAAGGTTCTCAGACAGATAATACTTTCCTTAAGATGTGCACTGAGCCGAATAAGACTGCTTTTTGCAAGACATCAATCTTGCATGGTATTTCCAGTTGTCTTAAGAAGTCTTGAATTTTGAGTGAGATCGAGCCCAGTGCTCCGATCACCACTGGTATCACTTTTACGTTACTCTCTCGCATTCCATACAGCTTTCAGTTTGGAGTTCTTGGTGATTTTTTCAACCTCTTTACTCATAACATTCATGTCATTTGGTATGACTACATCAATGATCTGACAGTATTTTCTCTCTTATTCAATATGACAATATCCGGCCGACGGTTTTCGATTACACGATCCGTCTGAAAATCATAGTCCCAGAGTATCGATACTTTTCTATCCTCCTGCATAACTTTAGTTGGTTCATACCAGTTCTCTGTTATTTCATATTGCGCCAATGAAGATACACGCACACTTTACTGTGGCGTCGCTTGTATTATTTTGTGCAAAGCTCTAACATTCACTGAGCAAATGGGTCACATTTTCCACACTCTTTCCACAGGATCTGCATTTCTGGGCGTCAGAAGATTTATAGATGTTATACTTCACTGAATTGGTAGCGAGAGCCTGGTCTTTTGCAGCAACGATCAGGCTTTCGGTGGTATGCTTCAGATATACAACCGCCGAAAGAAAAAATGCCGTAGAAGGAGACGCATAGGTACCAAAGATCAACTATTGATAGACAAAATGATAATGCAAGGATGAAAACGAAGGAGAACAAATCTGGGAATGGCCTGGTTTGCCTATCGCATTGTTTATTATATATGATTCCACATTCGTAGATCATCG
>NC_068981.1:60985147-60987219 GCF_001194135.2 Octopus bimaculoides
TAATGCAAGGATGAAAACGAAGGAGAACAAATCTGGGAATGGCCTGGTTTGCCTATCGCATAGCTTATTATATATGATTCCACATTCGTAGATCATCGAGTGTTTAGATCTTTTGGGGATTGGGAGGAATGTAACATCTTTCCTGAAGAGAAGAATGGTGAACTTGAAAACTGAACTGATATCTTACTGAAAAAGCTTGGGCACCTTCGATATCAGAGGAGGGATTTTCCAAGGTGACAGCCTATCTCTGTTGCCTTTTGTCCTCTTCATGTTGCCCCTGACCTAGATACTTAGGAAAATTAACGTGGGTACCAACTAAAGGAACAATCTCAAACAATCAACAACCTCCTCTTCATGGATGATTTGAAACTGTATGGTAACGATGAAACATAAGTGAGTTCCTTGGTGAATGCAGTCCACTGTTTTATTACTAATATTAGAATGGAATTGGGTCTCAAAGAAGTGCGGAATAATCTATCTAAAAGGAGGCAAAGTACAATCCCTATCAAGGATAGAATTACCGAATAGAGACTTGATTAAACCTAATTATACCAATACACCAAACGAGCTCTCGTAGCTGGTGTAGATATGAGAAAACACCAGTGACTGCAGAATGCAGGTTTGAAAGCCGAAACAGAAGGATTTATACTTGCGGCATAAGTTGGGAGTCTACACACTTGGATCTATCATGCTAATGTTCTACACAAAGAGATAGACACAAAGTGTAAACTCTGCAATGACATACTTGAAAATATTGACCACATTGTTGCTGGTTGCTCAGTTCATATCCCCACAGAATATTATACCAGGCATGATCGAGTTGGCCAGTACTTGCAGTGGAGAATTTGTTGTCCTTATGATATCCGGGACACTAAGATCTGGATTGGACACTATCTAGAGCCAGTCAATAAAGGAGAAAATGTTACCATCCGATGGGATTAGGAGATACATACAAACAGGCAAACAAATGCTAATAGACCAGATATTGTCGTCAACGACCTTAGGAAAGTAAAATCTTACCTGTTAACTGGTATGACAATGCGGTAAATAAAACCAAAATGATCAACAAAGGAGCGGGAATTATAAAATGGCATATGAGAAAATTGAAGACAATGGATACCAATACCAGAAAAAATCTTGACACTACACGGAGCCTTCTACTATAACAGTAAAACCGATAGACTGTACGTGTCCAGAAGAAAAGTTAAGAGAGGTTTGATCAGTTGCCAAGACTGTGTCGAAGCAGAGCAAAACAGCTTAGGGTGGTACATAAAAAATGCTATGGATCCACTGTTGAAACACACGAAGAAGGCCGGCGTCATCAAAACTTAAAATTGTTTATCTAAAGAAAAATTTAAAGAAGAAATGAACAAAGGAAAAAGTAAAGAAAAATCATAGAAGAAAAATAATGTACGTTCAGTTTGCAAGAAATGTGGACGCGAAGACAGATACATAGAGCTGGTAGGTATGGATGAGGGGGAGTTACTTGACGATAGAGAGAGATAAACACTCATATGCGCAGCACAGGAACAAGCGTTAAGGACCAGCTATATGAATTGCAGGAAAGACAACACTATCGATTGCGACAAAAGCAAAATGTGTGGTGAGAGATGTGAAATGTTATGGCACATCGTTAGCGAATACAAAATACTCTAGGACAATGTGCCAAGAATGATCCATTGGGAGCTTTGTATGCTTGTTTGTATGTATGTATGTATGTATGTATGTATGTATGTATGTATGTATATGTGAGTGTGTGTGTGTGTGTATTTTATACACAGATGCATGCGTGTGTGTATGTTTGTATATTTTCAAATATAAAAATGCACATATGTGTATTTATATGGATTTACTTACATATACACATACATATGTGTGTGTGTGAACTTTATACCCTCCGGCTGCACCTCTCCTACCCACGGATTTACACTGGACCCATCTTCTGATTGGAAATCGCTTCAATATACCACGACGTCTAAAAAACTTTTGAACTTTTCCACTTTTGTAAACCTCCTTTATCATCCTTTTTTAAGAATTTCTAACTTCCGGTCAGTCAGCCATTGTTATGATCG
>NC_068981.1:60987603-60988397 GCF_001194135.2 Octopus bimaculoides
ATATATATATATATATATATATACATATATATATCTTTATATATACATAGATATATATATGCGTGTGTGTGTCTGTATGTTGGTACATACGACTATGAATGTATCTATGTATGTGTACATGAATACAAGCACGGCATCGTTGAAATTTTCATTTATTGCAAATAATGAATTCATTACATATCAGCATGCATACACTAGAATTAAAGGTTGCAGAGATTGACCAATTAACCTTACTCTGAAACATGCCAATCAATACGGACAGAAAGATTAAACTCAATCCACATTCAGTTCATAATAAAGAAAAATATCATCTCCACAACGTGCGTGCAACGACCTACGATCTAATATCTATAAAAGAAATGTATAAAATATGCTAATAAAGAAAGGAACTGATTCTGGAGAATGAGATAACAAAAATGTGAAGATGGGAAACAGCGAAATAGGAGCATCTCTATAATAATAGATCCGTTTCGAGTGATTAGAAAGAAGTATGACAAATAAATAACCAAGCAATCGCCAAGCGTGAGCAAAAATCGCTTACAAACAGACGTATTCTCTTATGCACGTAAAGTTTACGCGCACTCACACACACATACGCGCGCACACACTCACACACACACACATATATTTATCTGTCACAACCGCATATTTTAATAGCCGAAGCATATATACGCAAACACAAACACGCTCACTCACACATACATGCATACATACACACATCAACTCCCATACAACCAATAACATACCAACATCCACGCATTCATACGCTCCATATATATATATGTATATATATA
>NC_068981.1:60988808-60990383 GCF_001194135.2 Octopus bimaculoides
TATATATATTTATATATATAGATATATATATTTACATGTACTCATTCCTCCTCTCCTTCTTTATCTTCTCTTTTACTTTCGTCTTCTTCCACTCACTTTTCCTCCTCCTCACCCTCCTCGTTGTACTTCTTCGTATCCTTCCTCTTGATAATAGCCGAAGCATATATAAGCAAACACAAACATACTTATGCACACATACACAATCGTACTTGCACACACATGCATACATACACACGTCCACATCCATACAACCAATAACATGCCCACATCTACATAATCTCTGCCCCCAACTTTTATTGATTTCTTGTTTCCTCCCGTTATAAGCCAAAAAATAGTGTCTGGAAGACGCAAAATATGACAGCACAGCTGATGAAGTGCCTCTCTAATGTCTAAAACCATAAATATTACGTTAATATTCACTTCGAATTTTTGCGCAAAGTAGCGTTACAAATATAATATGGTACAGAATCAATTGTAATGAAGCATTAAAGTTGTGTTAAAGTGTTTACAATTAAAGAATAATGGTTTAGAAAGAAGGTGTTAAATGCATCATCCAAACCTTGTTTCAGACTAAGTCCCAGGTAGTGTGTCTGCAGCGCACGCTCACAACTTATGTCTACTGGGTGTCATCAGTTCGTCGTTTGAATCTACGTTCGGAATTCCATGGTGCACTCAGGGCATATATTAAAAGATTAATACGGAAGAGGTGGCGAGCTGGAAGAAACGTTAGCACGCCGGGTGAAATGCTTAGCGGTATTTTGTCTGTCTTTACGTTCTGAGTTCAAATTCCGCCAAGGTCGACTTTTCTTTTCATTCTTTCGGGGTCGAAAAATTAAGTACCATTTGCGTACTGGGGTCACTCTAATAGAATGGCCCCTTCCTCCCCAAATTTCGGGCCTTGTGCCTAGAGTAGAAACGAATATGGAAGAGGGAGTCTAACAAGAAGCACGTATTACCACAACAATTGTTTTGGATTCATACTGCACTGCTCTCTAGTGGGCGTGGAACGATGTGATAACACCAGATGCAAGGCAAAGTGCAAAAGAGCCTCCTCAAGTGACGTAAGATGAATCACAGTTTCATAAGTTTACGTTTCGATTTCGCTTTAAGCTATATGATGTTATTGAGAAATTATAGCATTTCAGATCCATTTCTTACGATGAGGAAGTTTTGGTGAGGAAGAAAATAGTAGAAAACAAACACAAAGCATCTAACAAGATATGGGGTGGGGGTATTTGTATTTGTCGCGAAGTCATTGCTAAAAAAAAAAAATATTAAAAATTACAAAGAATGTGAGGGACATTTTAATGAAGGGCTCCAGCATGCGTAAGCTTTTGATGTCTGGTTAGAGCATTCAAGTATATCACCAATTTTAGATTCAGTTCTTTAGACCTTGTGGCTGCCTACGTTTACACACATGCACAGGCAGAGAGACACACACACATTAATATGTATACGTTTGCGCGCACGCCTGTGTACCTTCACGCAAATAAGGGTATACACATAGTACATACTGACAGACATTGGTCAACTTGTCAATAGGCACAGACAACCAATCTCTCACGTACAGACAGG
>NC_068981.1:60990650-60994109 GCF_001194135.2 Octopus bimaculoides
ATATATATATATATATATATATATATATATATATATATATACTTACACTGCCACACACAAGGGTACAACCATGAGTATGCGCGCGTGCACAGACATACACACACATTTACACTCATGCACTCTTTCACCCACCTCATATACAGACATAAACACTTATATATATGTACATACATGCAGTCACATATGCTAGTACATATATATATTTTTTCACAATTGAATAACGTTTTCTATTGCAATTGTCACCAGTACTTCTCTGCTGAAATTTATCTCTTAGTTTCACATCACAATATGAAACTTCAGATACGAAACTCAGGGCTTCTTCATCTAAGTGCTGTTGTTTGTCCTTTGATGAATAAGAAAGTCTTTCTACGGTAGTAGGTGTTTTCCATGAACATGCTAGACGTTGGAACTCTCTTCCATCTCATTGTTTTCCTTCTTCTGATTACCTGAAATGTTTCCAATTTAAAATTAATCCATTCCTTTCGTCTTAACTTCTCTTTCGCTATTGTGATTTCTCGCATTGTTGGGGAGTATCTTATAAAAAACAAAAACATCCGAGTGACGGTCTTATCTCTATTTCATGCTGCCATGCTATCTTACCTGGTCTTTTTTCATTCTGTTGCATCAATCATTATTAAACCTTATTATAGTGCATTATTTTATAAAAAAAGAAAATGATATTTTGAAATGACAAACTCCTAAAACACATTACTATCTTGATTGTCAGTATTAAAAGTGATAAAATTGCACCAAATGTAGCGGATTAGCGTCTTTATATGATTATCAGCAAAATTAAAGAAAATCAGTGCAGGATGTTTTGAGCATAAAATCATTATTCTGAAAATCCTCCTCTTGTTGTTGCTGCTGCTGCAGCTGCTACTTTTACTACTACTACTACTACTACTACTACTACTACTACTACTACTACCACTACTACTACTACTACTACTAATAATAATAATAATAATAATAATAATATTTTTCTATATAACTTTATTTGGTTTTTGTAAATGACCAATCTGGTATGTTTGTGTTATTGACTTATCAAGTGTAGAGCAATGTTTCTTTTCCCTAGGTGTCGGGAAGAGATTCGGCAAGAAATGGAAACAACGTTGAAGAAAGTAATTATCTAGAGTGTGATTTACATAATGTTCCTTTATTCGGAGAACTGAAAATTGAAGGGGATAAAGAAAGAAAGAAGGAAAGAGAGAGACAGAGAAACAGAAGGAGAGAGAGAAAGAAAGAGACAGTGAGAGGCAGACAGACAATCAGACAGAAAGAGTATGAAATGGGGAAGTATGAGAAAGTTGATGAATTAATACTAGCAGGGTCTGCTTAGCGAGGAACGAAAATTGAAGAATGTTTGGGAGACAAGGTTCAAGCTGAGATGGTAAAATCATAGAATGACCATGTAAATATAAAGGAGAGAAGATCGGAGGTAGGAACATCGGAATATATAAATATATACGTGTTTGAAAAGAAAGGTTAACGATTTTAAGTGTGATGTACGCGATCGGAACAGTGAAGGAGTGAAAATTGACGGGGTTAGAGAAAGAGAGAGAGAGAGAGAGAGAGAGAGAGAGAGAGAGAGAGAGAGAGAGAGAGAGAGAGAGAGAGAGAGAGAGAGAGAGAGAGAGAGAGAGAGAGATGAAGTTACCTATGTAACAACCGCAGCCGTTTTTTCTTTCAGACACCGCTCTATATTTGCATACTCGCTATTTCTCTCCCCGTTTTTCTTTTCTTTATATTTATATGGTCTCTCCGACGTGTAATGCTTCTGATTTTACTACTTGGTACGTTTGCTTGATCTTTGTTGCCTAAGTATAGTTCTCGTTCTCTTTCCCCTTCTAACCCAGATCCCACACATACTTGGAAACAAAAAGTGAGCAACTACTACATATAAAAAAGGAACACGAAAAATGAGAGCGCCTTTCCCTATACAAAGGAGGTTACAGAATACAAACCAAAAACAAATTTGACTGAAACACTCATCTCATATGATGACACAGGATAAATGGGCAAAGACACAAAAGATAATATGAATGCAGAACTACAAACAATACAAAAGAAGAAATGGAGAGAAAAATAACTCCATGGCCAATACCTTGAAATGTTTGACAGAGCCTAGGTGAAAGCTAATAATGGCTCACAAGCTCTAGACTAAAAGCAGAAACGAAACGATTGATACTTGCAGCACAAGACTAATGTCCAAACACAAACATCAATGCAATCAAAATAGGGGTAAAAGACTCTGAATGTACGTCCAGCACAATGAGACAATTGACATCATTTCTAGCTGTCCGGTCCTAGTCAAATCTAAATATATATACACACTTGTCCGAGTAAGTAGTTATATCCACTGGACAATATGCCAAAACTACAATTTAAATTCCAACAAGAAATGGTATGAACATGTGCAAAACAAGACACATGACAACTACTAGGTCACAATATTTTCGTATATTTTACTCCAGTGTCACTTTAATGGCTTGCGCTGATCTTTCACTCAACAATGATAAAGATAAATATTACTACTACAAGTATAAAGCCTAAAATTTTGTGGGAGTGAACTAGTCGCTAACATCGACCCCAGTGTTTCGCCGACGCTTAATCTATCGACCCCGAATGAGGATAGGCAAAACCGACCTCAGCAGAATTGGAACTGAGAACATAACGCCCAGCCTGCTAATGATTTTGCCATCTCACCACCTTAATTAACATTGGTCTCTGGAAATAGATTTTGGCTCTTACGTATTTTATTTTCTACCGACCTGTCTTTGAAAACAGATTGTGCTATTCGAAGGGTTGTGACTGGAGTAGAAAGCCATTGCTTTGCAAGTTGTAGCGTTGGGGGAAAGAAAGCAATTACATCTGACCGATATGGAAACAGAGATAATGATATTTATATTAACAAATATATGACTTTTAACGAAAACATCAAAATGTGCAAAATGAACCAACAAAAATAAAGTTTTAAAATTTCAAACGTCCATGAGTATAGCTGTACTACCTGACATCAAGGGGACGAAATATTGGATAACAATGTCAAGAAGCTATGAATAAAGTTTGGAAATCGAAGGCCTTTATGAACAGTACATCGATTCTTAGAATAAAAAACAACATTTCAGCACGAAAACAGTGATATTTTACATCGATGTAAGTAGCGATATAATAGATTTATATGTGGCACCACCAGTATGAATACCATAGGGCTTCTGGTTATAAATAAACCCAGAGAACAAATCTTGATGTTGCTGAAGATAAACGAATGCAAACAAGGTTATAGATGTTACATGGGTTTATTAATAAAATTATCATAATATTCTTATTAGTAAACCGATTAAAGACAGCCTTGAGTAAAGAGAAATTAATTGTGAATACTAATTTCCTGTAAGTGACAGTGAGCGAGATCACATGAATCATACGGAGCAGGGACTTGCAAACGCATGCATTATATAT
>NC_068981.1:60996069-61010704 GCF_001194135.2 Octopus bimaculoides
TATATATATATATATATACAGAGGAAAAAGCATAAAAATGAAAAAGATGCATAGAAAAGCAGATTATTGGAATATTACATTAATAATTGTAACGAAGGTAATACAAAAACCTATAATATTATGCATAAATTCTTTAGTTTATGCAGTAATTTTTTCGTATAAACTATAATATTCGTAGCCAGCGACCAAAGGAAGTAGCAAACGAAAAATCTAATAATGGAATATGATTAAAATCTGACACAGAAAATTAGTACTGCAAAAACAGGAAAGTATGGGGCTTCTCTGTCTATAAATGAAGTCTAAAATAGCTCGAAGCACAGTATTATTACGACACATTTAGGAAAAAGAGAATAAATAGAAAGCTACTATGATTAAATGGGTGCATATTCTGAAAAACAGAAACTGTTTTCTGTTGTAAGAAACCCACGAAATGCATTGCAGTGGTCGAACGAGTAAGAGCTTTGAATAGAAAAGTTTTGTCCAAAGTATTTGTGTAGAAAAAGCTTCAAATTGAGACATCAGTAAAATAAAACAATGGCTATAATCATGGTTATACACCTAACACCTAAACCATAACCTAAAGACAATGGAAAACGATAAATCTATATTGCATCGCTGGATGAAAAGCGCAGAAATCGGGGCTGAACATAAATATACTCCGGGAATGGGTTCAAAATAAAAAGCAATTATACACTTGAAGATGTCAATCCACGAATATCCGGAATTCAAGGTAAATGTGCTGGATATTATTGTGATTATATGCAAAAGATACATCACGATATCAATGAAGCTGTGTCAAAAGTTGTTTACATATCTCTAGGGAAAATATCGTTAAAAAATTATCTGAACTGAAAAGAACGATAACCATAAATTGTGGATGAAATTAGACAGAATCCGATAATAGTAGGTACACCGGGATTGACTGAAGAAAGAAAAATCACACAGGATGCGAGAATCTGAGGAGATATTTTATAAAAAATGTGTGCACGTTCTCTAGAATATTATTTTGAAAATCCGGTTTTAGCTGCGATGACTACTTTAATACACATTTTGAATCGTTTATATGCCTGCACAAAATGGTTCTTACTAATTTCCGGCATCGCCTGGACAATGACACCTTCAGTGAAACTATGGCATTATAGGGATTTCGACTATGGGCATTATGGGCATTTCGCTACTACGTCAGTGGTCTAGACGTAGTAGCGCATGAGATGTAAATCCGGCGAATTTGGAAGCCAAATGTTTAGTATTATCTAACAGTCAATAATATTTGGCACCCATTTTTATTTACGTAGACTTATTGAGATGGTGCTTGATTTTTTTAAAAATCCGTATAACCGTCTACTGTATACATCATCGATGTTAAGGTCAACAACTCTCCCCACCATTCCAACGGATCCTGCAGGATTAATAACAACACCTGCGTTTTGAAAAACAATGTTAGATTGTGTGTATGCCATGGCCTGTTTTACACACCACTTCGAAACACATCATGGTTCCTGAAAACTTTGTACGCATCATTTTAGGGATATCAGAAAGCTCTGTAGGCGCGATCTAGCATTTCTGCTTGGCCTTGATCGAAGGTTTTACTCAGCAGAGTAAGATTAAAGCATGCAATAATAACATTGTAAACAGCCACTTGACACTGATCAAATGGTTTTCCTGCATATTTTCATTCACAAATTGGTACATTTGACTTGCATCGAATACCCTTGTACTCCATAGTTCTAAGATTCTACTCAGGCACCTGAAGCCCCTGGCGATTGCATGCATTGATTTTCTTGGATCATTAAAGGTAATGTTTTCATCCCTTTGGGTGAATTGTGTGTTCTTATATTTTCCTCTCTTCAATAGAGTTAAACCAACTTTGCGAAAAGCTTCCGGTTCCATCTGAACCAGTATAATAGAGTTTCCAGTAATCAGGAACCTGGCAATATCTAAACCCTGAATAAGGTATCAATAACTGCATAGATTTTAATATCTTGTTTTACAAGCTTATCTGTCTTGTGGGGATCTGAAAGAAAGAAATATTTCTTAATTGATTTGAAGTGAGTAACATACTGATAACTAAATATCCTCTAAAACCTACCCCGACGTACATACAAAACAAGTCAAACAAACATTTAATATTACGGTTAGGTACTACGCATATATTTATTAATGCTGCTGCAATACAATAAAAAAATATGACATATATTTTGAGCATAGCGTCGCACCATTTTGTGCTGCGTAGTCTTTAAATACAGTTATGACTGCTGAAAAATTGTATTTTAAATGCGGTAAATAAGAACACACCTGATACGAATATCACCACTATATCTGTCCGAACTGGGACAGGAATCCATACAAAATATCCGATCATATTTAGCAAGGGTATAAATAGGCACCTTGATCCCTTCTGACCGAAATAGCTTTCGGAAGCAGTGCAATAGAAATATAGTAACTTGAAAACTTGATGACGATAATTATATCAATAATATCAGTAGAGCAAGAAACATAGTGAAATATGAGTAAGGAATTTTGGTTTGAATATACATATCCGTAACCAGTTTTCGAATTATTGAAGTGAAAGGGAAATGAGTAACACAATAAACAAGTACACCGAAAATATAACTCTAGATATATTCACCAACAAAACGGTAACATTAAGAAAATCATGGCAGTAAAATTATACTAGATGTATAAATTAAGAAACCATAAGAACTTCTTTACATCTGTAACGTGTGTAGCAATATTATTTCAAAGCCATTACTTTCATAATAAATAACAAGTTGGCTTTAGAAATAATAACATGTTGTAAGAGGAGCAAAATCACGATCAAATTTGGTTTTCGCAAACAACAGCAGTTGTTTAATCAAGCATATATCGAAAATAATAAAAAGGAAAGAAATAAGAGAAAAACACGCGCACATTGAATGGTTGCAGAAAAAGTTTGGAAGCATGCCGCACTGCATATTTGGAGAATTTATATGTAAAACAAGATATCATGTTTTCCATATCAGTCTAGAAAACATTTATATCAAAACTTGAAAAGAAATAATAAATGCTAGTTCCACATTACACAAGATGCTGAAATCAAAGAATTGGAAGAAAACGAACTCCACAAATACTTTCAGGTAGATTGGCCTGATAAACAATATGCAGGAGATCAGTAGAAACAAATGGCAAGAAATTGTTACCTAAACATTAAAAAAACTCCACTGTCAGAGGTAAGTTAATAGACATAAATACAATCGCAATTCAAGTAACAAATAATGATTCAGAGTAAGAAATCGGAATATAATTTATTTCATGTATTTAAACACAAAAAACTCAAAGAATAGTTACAAACAACATTCCAAACAAAAAGGCTAACGTCGATGTGTAGCTTGAACATAGAGAATTCATTCTCATCGAAGGTGGAATTAGATAGAAATGAGGAGTTTTTTGAAAGTAACATCACTGGGTCTACAAGAATAACTGGAATTTGGGGAAGAGGAACTTTTTAATTTAACATGGAAAATATTAAAACAACTCTTTGTATAAAGCAAGATTATAAGATATGCACTGGAGAAAAGGTTTAGGTAATGGTAAAATAATAAAAAATGTTTTAATGATAGAAAAGATAAATATCTAAAATTAGGTTCACGCACGTACCAAGTTTATGTATATTCATATATACACATGCCACGCATACACACACGCATAGGGTCACACAGACATATATACGAATTAATAAATAACAAAAATGATTGCGTAAAGCTATTATCATATATCACTTTCTTCTATTAGATGCATTGTACACAGATTCGAGTTCTCGTGGGATATCATGTAGTTTCCTCGTTGGTCATCCAATAATTACCCATGGCCATACTTGAAATAAAAATAGGCTTAATACATATCCTATTAGACCTCCTAAGATAAGTTGTAGCACTTTATTTAATTGGTGAGAATTCTAGCACAGAAAATTATGCTATCTGAAAGGATTTAACCTATGGATGGCATCGAAAGTTATTAGGCTGTCCGGAAAGTTCTGAGCGTTTTTAAGGTAAATCTTATTACGCTTCATTGAACATACCTGAACCATAACACAGTTAAAACTTTGGCGTTGCTTGAAGTGGTAGTGCTTCTGTTCTTTGTTTCTGATTAAAAATTGATTTGTCTTTCATTCCGGTTAGCCTTTGTCAACATTTAAAATGGATAACCAAAAATTTCATATTCTAGTTGTAATGCTTTATCTTTTTTTTTTAATAGGAGAAAATGCTGCAAAGACTTGCAAAATCATTTTTTAAGATTATGTTGATGTTGTTGTAAGTGAATCAACTGTTCGAAGGTGTTTTGCAAAATTTAAGGCTGGAGAGTTTAGTTTGGAACATAATAATCGCAGTGGAATACCTTCAAAATTGGATGAAAATGTTTTGAAGGCAGAAAACGAAGAAAACACAAATATCACAACTAGAGAACTAGCAAAGGAGTCGGAGGTTTCTACAAGTACGGCTCATGAACACCTAGTGATGCTAGAATACGTATCTTGCTATATTGTATGGGTCCTTCACAAATTCTTCTCCATCTCCGAAAATCCGACGCCGAGTTATTTGGTACATTTTCCACTTTCCTTTCAGGAGAAGGCGAAATAGTTTGAGAATCAATACATCTGTTTTCTTCAATAAAGTATAGGAACATTTTAAAATATTTCAGATATCTCTAAATACCCCCCAAAAAATATACCATTTTAAGTTCAATAATAACTTAAAGTGAATTATTAAAATTAAAGATTCATTAGTTTATATAATTGATGCCTCTTTACATATTCTTAGAAACTTCAAATGGTTCCTATTCGCAACAGTACACCCCCGAGTATTTGGGTTGTTCGTTGAGCTTCAAGATATATTTCCATCCACATTCAGGATATATTATATAACTTACAGTCATTACAAGTATATTACCAAATAGTACACTAGTTCTCTGTTTAATATCAGTGATATTTTCCTCTACGAAGCCACCCAATTGGCATATCGTTTTAGATACAAATTTCAATATCTTTAAACTTTGTCTTCTCATACACCTATACTTTTCTATCTTCATTAAATTAAGAATATCATCGCTCTTGCGCTCACATTTTTTCATGCTAATAATATATATTTATAGAAAAAGAAAACCCAATTATTTTCATTTCGTTATGAAATTACGACGAATTAATTATCTGATTGAAAAATAACATGAAAGTGTTCAATTGACATTACAGAAACAATTTATACGTTACTTTTGGTCATTCAAATACATATTTGAGAATATTACATAAACTAGACCGTTTCGTTTGCAACCGTGGCAAAAAGACCCACAGCAGCTTGAATTACATCAATAGAGACATTGCAAAGACAGGCCAATAAGGATATTTTAGCGGTCTCTTTTAAAATGCAATTGTCAAACGCTACTTATATCACCAGCCTATCACACATCCATGATCATGCACAACTGGAAAGAGAACCGTACCAATCACGGCAAAATCGTGTGCTTCACTCTTACTCGGGATGTCTCAGGATTAGAGTATACACATATCATAGCAGGGACGACTGCCCTTTCCTTTCAATGACAGAAGATATTTCAACTCAACCAAATTATTCTCAAACCACAAACCTCAGGTTAAGCGTACAAAGTAGACCCACTAATAGGTTTGCCTAATGTCACTGACAGACATATGGCATCTTCTAGTATACAGGGGCTTTGTCTCTTTTTGCTGCCTTTTTGTGAAGATCTATAATGGCCTCCAGACCTTCTGCACCAGCTAGTCATATGCCACCTACATTAAAGGATTCCCTGCTCACTCATTTGTCATCTTTCGTCATTATTGCGTCAAACGCCCTATTACTCACACTAAACTCTACATGAAATGCTTCCTTCGCATCGGCAATTTGCATCTATTTCCCTGCTCATATCTTTCAAAATGATATTCTTACAGTAACTTTAAAGCTGAAGGCCTATGAGAAACGAGCAAATGATTAAAACATACAAATATATAAACCCAGTTATATACAGCCAAATATCAAAGATAATTTACAGAAAAGGAAAGAGTATAGTTCGGATATTGCCTTCTTGTAGTGTGTTCTTTAATTAAAAGTAATTGTTTTCTTTTGATTTCGGTATTTGTGTTGGATATACACTTGAGTAATTTCAATATTTTACTGCATATGTCACGCTCATTAACTTCCCTATGATTATCCTTTAGTTTTAATCAAATTCGTGATTGCTTCACTTACTAATATGTGGTTCCTTTTTCACTGGTTATTTTACATTTTTATTTTTATTTTTGAATAGGTTTCCAGTTCCATTTCGAAATTTTACAATATCTCTACATCATTTTGCCTGGAGATAATTTAGCATCTGCTTACATTCTTATTTATAGTACAATCTTACCAGTATCTGTAAGTGAATAGCTACTTAAAACAATTGCTGCAATTCATTTTGTTCTGGTATTCAATTTTCCATTTTCCGTTGCTTCTCTCACTCACTCTCCCTCTCTCTCTCTCTCTCTCTCTCTCTCTCTCTCTCTCTCTCTCTCTCTCTCTCTCTCTCTCTCTCTCTCTCTCTCTCTCTCTGTATATATATATATATAAAGTTTTTGTGCTATTTTAGATTTTGTGCTTCATTTGTTTATACAGTAACACGTTGACTATCGCATGTATTACATTCCAGGAGGTAAAAATCCGTGAGGTATAAACAGTACTGTAATATATATTATTTAATTATCTTTATAATTTGTATGTATTTATTTTATTATAAATGTAAAACAACACCACGGAGCAATCGACGTAAGCTTAAATAAGAAACTGCGATAGGTGAACCACGATATGGTGAAGGATTACTGTATTTGAATCGTTTACCATTACACAATACAGAGGTCCCTCTGATTTTGCTGGTCTAGTGAATACAATTATTTCGTTTTTCTATGTTATTTTGCATACACCTAGAGAGGATTAATTATTTAATGCTTATTTATTAGTAGTTATCCAAAATATGTCTCTTGGTTTTCTTATTCAAGCAATCAAAATGAATAAATAAATAAAATTCCTCTGTCAAATGTAATTTTGAACCTGAGGTTACAAATTACTGTTGATACACAGCTCCATATTTAAGGCTTATGTACATTATTTACAATTGACGGAAATTTGCCTTCATTTTGTTTCGGTTGATAATCCCTCCAGCCTTCATCAGGTGTCTTGGGGAAATTTCGAACATGGGTTCACATTTCTAAGGTAATGTTGTTATTATTATTATTATTATTATTATTTAGATCACTGCCTGGAATCGAACTCGAAATCTTGGGGTGAGTAGGTGGTAATCTTAACCACAACGCCATAAGCCCGTAGATAATTATGGGGTGAATTTTAGGGCTTATAAACCAAATATTTTTCTATCCTTCCTTAATACCGGTTCCCATTTGCTATTCATGTCTGCACTCGGTCAGCTTAGGAGGTTGTTGTGTCCTAGCATATGTGCTGCTTCTTTTAGTTTTCGTATTTTCCAGTGGTGTTCTCTGTCTATTATTTTAAGTCCATCCCACATGGGGAGGTGGTATCCATTTTCCCATACATTATCAGCTATAGCCGATTTATGAATATGTCCCCGTGTCACAGCTTTGCGATGTTTCTCTACCCTTATTTTGATGGGGGACATGTTTCACCTTTGCATAACCTACCACAGCTGCATGGGATGGAGTACACGCAGTTCTTAGTCATATTCTCTGCAATTGGTGGTTTTACTCGAAAGAGGTATTGCGAAGTGTTGTATTACTTCTGAATACTGTCCTGCTGTCATATGGGCCGCATATCTTTTGTATCTTTTCGGAGAGGCCTTTCACATAGGGTAGACAGACTGTGGACAGTTTATCTGTTTCATCTCTTCTTCATAATTGGAGTGTAGAGTATGCTTTTGGGGTAGCTGTTGCTTAATAGATTGTTACTGAGCTTGGTCATTTCTTCTTGGTGGGTATCACGATCGCTACTTATGTTCATTGCTCGACGGTTTAGGCACTCAGCAATCCCTCTCTTTACACTGTATGGATGGGGTGGGAGGTGAAGTTGATGTATCGTCCAGTGAAAGTTGGCTTGCGGTATACGGATGTCCTTGGTTGTCTATTTGTTTATTCTTTTGTCAGCTTCATAAACTGCTTTTATTTCATTAGACTTCGTTGAAGCGCTTTTCTACATATACTACGGACGCGGGGTCTCTACAGTACTCTTTCTGTCAACTACTTTGTAATTTAAAATGTTGCTATTCTTTTTATTACTATTTCGTCTGCCGTTCTGGTATCACATATTCATAGTTTGTAAATTGGGTAGTCTTTCAAAAAATTAATTATTGCAGACTACTACGTGAGTTTACTATTTTTCCTCTTTTCTCTTTTTGGATGAAGAGTCATGTACTTTGTTTAATTCTGTTTTAAAGTTCATCAGTGCACGAAGACTTTACCTCGTTACTTCTATGTAGTGTCACAATGTGTTATAGCCCTAGTTTGCATTTACAATTATGTAAATATTTCTAAAGTTTTAAATGTTCTTCAAAAGATACGTTGGAAATATTCTTTTCGACATAACAAACAGAATATATGATTTGAATATTTCTCATGTCACAGTGACAAAATTTTTGTTGGATTGTCCCACGTGCAATCATTCGTTTTATTAACGCTATTTCATTTTCACATGATTTTTTTCCCGGTCCCTTGAAACTGAATCGCTTTGGGGCAGGTAGGCTCGAAGTTTGGTATTACTTTTAGTTTAAAGACTTGAAGCAAACGTTATTTGCTTTCTGGTTTTGATTGATTCATGATTTGTTTGATTTTTAGGTAAGTGTCATAATTAATGTTTGATTATTCTTGCTTTAAGAGATTTATTGCCTAAATGCTTTATGTTGGTGAATGGTGTTGTAGTAGTTGTCTACGTCTAGTATATATTTGATGACTTCTTCATTATCGAGTGGATTTGTTGGAATGTAAATTTAGATATATAACACTTCACACTTCGCTTAAAACAATGTTTTCCAGTGTTTAGCTTTCGGGTGTGTTTACGAAATTTACTTTAATTACATTGTATTAGATAATTACTTAGTTGTTCCGCACTGAAAATCCAAGAGATATTTATGATAGAGTAAAATAATCGAGGATAGAATAACAGCAGGAATAGCAAGTGATGCACAGTAAAGCTCACGGCGCAAGATCTGCAACATAAATAAAAAAAAGCAAACATAGTGTTTTAAATATAACAAATGTTATAACGCAACACCAAACGTCTATGGCAAATACGTTTTTAGTGATTTAATATATAAGACCTTAGTTTATGACAATTTAGTAATAGTAAAGTTTTTTTAAAACTACTGTGAAAATTACATTAGAGATCTCGCATATAAAATAGCGTATACCTGATGTTCGTTCGAAAATAGATATAGATAACAAAATTTAAATTATCACGGCAAATGAGAATTTTAAGCAGCTACTATAATGTTCTTTTTCTACAACTCTTTAAAATATTGTTAGATGCAAAAATATTCTACTTATATAATGTTAACATGTAGATGACAAATAGGATCATGGGAGACTTATGGCGAATGTGTCATAATTAGGCAAGTGGAAATATATGTAATTAAATTTAAGTATAACACTACGACGTAGCCAATATAAAGAAAACAACGCATATATCCAAAACATGCTTAGCGGAAGGAACATCAACTTTACGAAAACAGGATATAATTAATGTAATCAAAAGTCACGTATAGCATGACTGCTAACAAACCAATCAATGAGAAAGAGATAAACATCGAAGGAAGTGTAGTGAAACAGACCATAACAAGGAAAATCATGACGAAATAACACAATAGTGGAGTAGAAAAACGAAACCCGACTTAGCCAATGAGAAATTGTACAAGTAAAATACTTTAAGGGAAAAAAAAATGAAAAACCACTTACAGACAGCAGTGAAGTCGACTAATTTATAAGAGGAAAACTATGAACAACTTTACGACTTCCGATACAAAATAATAAATTAAAAAGCAGTATGAACGTCAGATTCAAGAATACAGTATATAACAGACGATAAAGTTCATGGAAGAAAACTGGGTGAGATTATGAATCAGACAGCTGAGACAGATGAACTAAGTGATTAAATAACGAGAAATGATACACAAATAAACTTTGCGGCAAAAAAATGGAATGCATCTGGAAAAATATATATCATGTTAAGCAACTAAGAAGATGAAAAATGAAAGAAACTACGAAGAAACTAACTAGAAATGAATGGGCAACAACTATTGAGAACAACCAAATACATAACTATACATAAACTAGAAAATGAAGATGATTAATTTCTTTTCGCCAATAATCATCATCTATCATATGCAAAACAATAGAACAAAGTCAAAACGGAAGGCGACACTTTCTCCCGTGGAGAATAGAGCGTCGAGTACTTCAAATCACATTTTAAACAAGTTACATGTATTCGTTTACACAGTATGATATATATACATGCATGCATACGTACATACATACATAGAAATAAAACTGAATAATGACATACATAAATGCATACATACGTACATATATACATACGTGGGCGCGCGCAGACACACATATTCTTTGCTCTGATTGAAAAAGATTTCCCTGGGTCCAGTGTACTTTTAGAAAACTTTTCAACGCCCAATCTATTAAATTTTTCTACTCTACCATAACTAACATTGCCGGTATAATATACCCGACTAAAATAAAAATAAGAAACTAAGAAACCAGCAATTAGTTATCTTTAATTACGCTAATTAATACAACACTCTAAATCCCCGGCGCCCGCCCATAAGCCTATGACGTACTTAAACCCACTTACCATCACCAACTCTAATCCTAATACTTCACCCAATATGCAGGCGAGTACGTGCGCGTTCAAAACTATCGGATGCTATCGTCGCATACAAAATGTACGCATGTACACAAGACTATATTGTTTTATTGGTAAGTATTAGGTTGTCAAGAAAGTTCTTGCGGTTTGTCACCTTTAAATTCAGATGCACATATCTCGGCTCAAACAAAACTTTATTAATCGGAATAAGCACCATCAGAATCAACACACATTTGCCAACTCGAAACAAGTTCATTTATGGCAGTAGCGTAAAAGTCCTGCGTTCTGGTGGCGATGAAGTCGTTGAAGGCTTGTCTAGCATCGTCTTGGGTTTTGAAGCATTTCCCCAGACAGAAAGTTGCCGAGATGCTTGAAAAAGTGGTGGTCGGTAGCTGAGAGATCTGATGAATATGGCGGATGAGGCAGAGTTTAGTAGCCCAAATCGTTCAACTTCTGCAGGGCCAGTTGTGCGACGTGCAGCCGAGCGTTGTCGTGGAGAAGAAATGGTCCTTTTCTATTGACCCATGCTGGCTATTGTTGTCGGAGTTTCATATGTATTTCATCAACTTCCTAGCAGTACTTCTCCGCCGTAATGGTTTCATCTGGATCCAAAAAGATGTGATGGATGAGACCGACTGCAGACCACCAAACAGTCACCATGAGCTTCTTTCGGTGCAACTTTGTCTTCGGGAGCTGAGCTGAGCGTCACCGGTTTTCGTAAAGAATCCACTTTTCCTCACAAGTCACAATCCGGTCGAGAAACGGGTCGTTCTTGCATAAAAGAAGGGACGACTACACTTCAAAACGGCGTTTTTTTCTGTCTGTCGTTCAATTCGTGTGGCACCCATTTCTCAAATATTTTTGCTTTTCCAATCTCTTCTAAGTGGTTGGAAATTGGCGTATACGTTACGTCCAACTCAGAAGCAAGATCTCGAACAGTTGTGCGTGGATAGGCATCGACTAAAGCTCTTAGTTGATCGTTGACAACATCCGATGGACGACTACTACGCTTATCATCTTCAAGGCTCTCGTCACCGCTAAGAAATTTCTTGAACCACCATTGTCCTGCACGTTCATTAGTAGTTCCTGGGCCAAATGCCTCGTTGATATCACGAGCTATTTCAACAGCTTTTCGGCCTAGCTTGAACAGGAATAAGAAAGTTGTGCGAATGTCCTTTTTGTCTTTTGTATTGAACGTTCCGGAAAAAAATGGCCTAACTATTCAAAAAAGAAAAGAGTAACACGATTAGATAGAGCGAAACATGATATATAAAGACAAAGTAATTTAACGACAATTAATTTGAAAATACATCATTTCAAACCAAAATTTAAAATTCCGCAAGAACTTTCTTGACAATCTAATAGTAAGCCACCAATTTCACTCCGACTGCTTTGTTCCCCTAATAGCTGAAACTATATCTCCCATTTCCATTTCTTTCTTCCCCATCCCCTTCTCTCCTAGCAAATCCACCTTACTTCCACCCCTAAATATTTGACCTTTTCTGTTCGTTTTCTTCCCATACTTGAAAATCATTTTCTTTCGATTCTGTATAAATGTATACGGCTGACTGCGACAGTATATATATTTACCTTTGACAGTAAAATTAGCCCAACTAAATATCCACAACGAACTGTCTCCCGCCCCCAGTCAGCATCAGTCTAACACAGATCTTCCTTCTTTCCCTCTTTTCTTTATTCTTAACAACCTTAGACAATTTTATTTCTGCCCAACGGCTTAAACATACGGTCACCAACATTATGTGGTGTATTCGAACCGAATTTATTTAACAAGACACCCCTTATAACATTACCTGACGAGACGAGTCTGCATTGCGGGATGAACCACAACCAGCTGTACAGTATTCCGCTCGCGAGGGATGTTTGCAAGATGGCTGGAAACGATCGCTGTGTCCGTCTCTATCATTTGTTATATATATATATGTGTGTGTGTGTGTGTGTGTGTGTGTGTGTGTGTGTGTGTGCGCGTGTTCGTGTATGTATTTGTGCGTGCGTTCGTGTGTGTATGTGTGTGTGTTTGTGTATATGTTCTTGTAAGTTGAAGCATATATTTTTCTGGTCGGTCAATCAGCAATAAAAAACAGCAATATATTTTATAGTAGGCAGTTATCAGTGTTGTAGATAAAAATACAAATGACAAGAAAGATATTTAAACAAAATGTGAAGCTGAATGGAAGTTCAGATTGTCTACAGAGTCATACACCAAAGACTTCAACAATTTACAGTAGATTGATGCATGTCACTCTGTAGACACTCTGACGAACGTCGAAGGGAAATAGCCTTGAAACTCGAGTCGCCTTTATATATTTATATTTATATATTTGATCCTTTATATTGAACACTCAATATTTCATTTACATTCAATACTTTCTTTCATGGTGCCATCCATTTTTATTTTATTTTATTTTATATTATATATTGTATATTATATTATATATTGTATATTCCATATTCTATACCCCACATTGGTTCTGCAGGAATATAAATAAAACATAAAAAAACAGACAGTGTTGGAACTCTTTTAAACAAAATAATATATTCCTCTATACACAATCATACAAAAAACCCACCTTTTTTGTATTTATTTTTACTCGCATATATATATATATATACATATATATATATACGCAGGTACACACCCACACACACATATGTCTCTGTGTGTACACGCGCGCGTGCTAATCGTCATTTTGCAGAGAGTTTTAGTTTTTGGTTTTTATATGTTTAGAAAGTCATTACGATATAAGAATTGTGCAAACTGCATTAGGAAGCATATATTTAACAATAATAGTTAGAGTCGTGACATAATATAAGAAGCAATGAAGGCACTACTCATAGTGTGTTACAGATTAGCAAAATGACCAAAATAAAAACACTAATTCGTGAAGTAATATGTAAGATACCGCTGCACTAGATTTTAAATTATTTTAAGGGTTTTTTTAAAACGGGTACGACATATTTACTGAGAGGAGGAATGTCGTTGCGAGAAAAATTGCCTTCATATAAATAGTTTATTTTCTACAAAACTTTATTCAATTTTATAAATGAAAAATGTGTTGCGTTTAGTTTATTGGTTGTATGAATATACATGCGTCTGTTTGCCCCAGGTATCGAGAAAACACTTGGAAAGAAATGGAAATACAACTGAAAGAAAAAAAGCAACAACAGCAACAACAAAAACAACAACAACTACAACAACTGTACCAACAATAATTTGTAACAAAACTTTCTGTAATTCCATGAGATAATTTGATATGTAGGCGAAGCAACCGTGGCGGCATTCCAATTTCATTTAAAAGTGTATAATGGAAAACCTTTAGAAATTGCATAGAGGTCCTAGGAAGCTAGTATGGCGCACAATAATTTAAAGGTTATATCAGCACCCACTATTTAGATAAGAAAGAAGCAGGATGAGGTTTATTAAATGTAGTATATACCCAGAATGATGTAACATTGGGTTTGAAAATTTTTTTGTTGTGATGAAGGCCTGTTATCCATGTCTTGAAAGATCAATGCGGTCGATGAAAAGGTGAATATCTCAACAGCAGAAAGAAGACATAGGCACAAAGGAAAATAAAACAAAAAACTATATGGGCAATTTATGCAACATTTCGATTATGTTGGAAGTGTTTAATTTGTTCAACGAAATACTCTGCAAGGTCTATCTTTGTATTATATCAGTGAGTGAACTCGATGAATATGTACATGAATAATACACACATACATGCATAAACACGCATATATATATATATATATATATA
>NC_068981.1:61011241-61016779 GCF_001194135.2 Octopus bimaculoides
TAATGTCAGTTGCGCACCATCTGTGAGATAAACAACACCATAACGTATTTCACTCTACCAAAATTTGGAAACGATACGCTGTACTACTTGCCATTCGTGCAGGAAGCTCCAATATGAAGAGATGGGGAACACACAGAACAATCTTTGGCTTACTGTGTTCCCAAAGCATGTACCGAGAATGATAAAAATCACACATCCAGTCAACATCATGGCGTTTTGAATGATCACGAGTGATAATGACGTTATGTCTCCATTTATCTTTTCATACGTCCTCAGACTCAACACAAACATCTGTCTATATCTTAGCTGCTTTCTCGTATACGAGTAAAGCCATTGCTAGAAAGAAATACTAATAAGTCAATGTTGATGCAATGTGATACCCATGTACGATTCTGGAGGCCGGCGAAAGTTTTGGACATTGTATTACATAATGCACAGTTGTGCTGTCTGGCAAAATAAACAAGGACCACAGCATGAACTCGTTTGACATGCCATTTCATTCCTCCTACTGAGCTGCACACATTTCCATATGTTGCACCTGTTCTGTTGTGAAAAATATCCCTATCTCAAATTACCATGGATCGATTCCTGTGAGTTCTCTGATGGCTGACCAGGCCTGCACAACACAAATACTTCTCACAAACCACAAATACAAAAAGCAATACTTGCTCATTTTCCACAGGTTCATTCCATCTAAGCCTTCTAGTCTTCTCTTGATTCATTCTCTCCCCCGCATACATTCATACACACATACATACATACATACATACATACATACATACATACATACTTACATACATACACACACACAGAAACGTACGTACATACGTATATACACACATATATACGCCATAAAGCTAAACACTTTATGGACGGGAAACCTAAGTTAATCGCATAAACCGGCTTTCCGTATTTTTAATATATACTGGTCGGTATATATATATATATATATATATATATATATATATATATATGCGTGGTCCGTTCAATGAGTATCCGAACTGTTGCCATTGTAACAAGGCTAAAGCACACACCGTAAAGCCGCTTACCATGGAATGACATTGAATCCTGATGTGCATACAAACTAAGTTTTACCGTTCTAGCTCACTTCCGCTGTTTACAACACTGCTTGGAAGAAAGCTGTGTAGCGTGTGATCGTCGCATTGACAATGGCAAACGAAGTTGAGCGGAGAATATGCACGAAATTTTGTGAAAATCTTGGTTTAGCTGCTCAGAGGCTTGCGCAAAGTTTTCAAAAAGGATTTGTCGTTATCGATACTATCAGGGAGATCCTGTGCAACTGAAATCCGAGTGTTTTCTGGGTCAGCTGAAAGCAGTTTTGGTACAAAATTGGCAGACGCGTGTATCATAACTAAATCTTAATTGATAACAAACTGAACTGAACCGTGACTAATCTGCACATCCTCTGATAACTCATGGTTGATGATTCGACTATTTCCCCTCATGAACCCACATATGCGATGTTTTTCTCAGTTCTGGTGGTTGAAGGTATCCCAGAACGTTCGTCAAAATCGACATTTTTTCGGTCATCTTGGAAACGTTTGAACTACTCGTACACTTGTGTGCGGTTCATACACTCCTTTCTATACACTTTCTGCAACATTGCGTAGGCCTCTGACCAGGTATCGCTATGGCAACTTTGTCTGTCATGGTGAATGCGATGATCATACGCTACACACCTTCTTTCACAGCACTGTTGTAAACATCGGGAGTGAGCTAGAACGTTTTAAACTTTATGCACATGCACACCAGAGGTCATGGTCAATCAGTGCCAAGCAACCTCACTCTGAGTGTTTCAGCTTCATTACTATGGCAATAGTCCAGATACTTATTGATCAGACCTCGTACAGATATATTATATGTATACTGAAAGAAATATCTTCTCATACTGTTATTTAAGAAGTAGAATAAAAGGATTGAGTTTTCCGGCACACATATCTTTTTTTTTATTATTTATATTGAAATAGAGAAAATGTTTCTTCAAACATTATGACTATCGAGAATATATCTTAAATTTATATAGAAATTAAGTATAAACTTCTGTAAATATGTATGTATGTATGAATGTATGTGTATATATATATTTCTACATATACTTATGTGTATGTGTCTGTGTTTACCTGTGTATCAATGGATTTAGAAATTCTGAAATTTAATATAGACTGTATCCGTAGAATTGTCGTTCTCCATTGTATGATTCCACGCATTTGTAGGAAACAGCTGTAAATACAGTATATATTTATATATATATAAATATATATATATATATATGTGTGTGTGTGTGTCTGTGTGTGTCTGTGTGTGTGTGTATGTGTGTACATAAACATTCATGTATATTATGATGTAACTTCCATTTATCATTTGACAAGTTTCAGATTAATGCTAAGGCCATGCTGATACATACAAATTGTTTATATTCAGAATTCAAAGCATCATTTGCATCAATATCATTTATCATCTGATTGTAAATGAAACACATATAAACTATGTATGTGTGAGTATGTATGTGTGTAAGTCTCTATCAGTTACATGTGTAGAGCTCATGTGACTATGTGTATAAGTGTACACTTGCAAGCAAGAATTGTATACCTTTCCCAGCATATGTTTACATTGAAGGAGACATTCACATAGACAAACATATGAATATATAAATATACTAACTGAATTACCCGGTAATACCCGGATTAGTAGGGGTCATTTCCAGTTCCCAATCCCATTTCACTGTTTCATGTCGTATCCCGTTTCCTGTTCATTTCGCGTTTTATTTCCGCTCCTATTCCTATCCTCAGTCCTATGTCAATATATAATTTCTAGAATGATTTAAGTGTAATTAAGCCATTAAATACTTTATTAACCTTTATGGTAATAGTTTATTTCTAAAAATAGGTATGACAAACTATTAATACGATTAGTGGGTGAATAAGGAATGTCCTTATAATATTTTAACAAATGAATATGCATCTAATTAAAATAAATTAGATAGATAGTTTTACAAATACAGTAACGGATAGTCTGAGTATTGTTTCTGGTGTTGTCGCGTGTCGTAGATCATCGTAGCTGGTTTGTAAACATGTGCTATAACCCGCTCCCTAGGGGGAGATTTATTGAAATCCAATTCCACTATAATTCAAAAGGATGTTAGGAACAGATGGATACCAATATCGGATTTAACATGGAAAATTATTTCAATATACCAAATTTGAAAATTTTGTCGTAATCGTAAAGAATAGTGACAGCAGCAGGGAAGACCCTACAAAAGTTGGGAGACAGTTAATAGTTATAGGACGTGACACACACACACAAACACACACACACATACACATACACACACACGCATACACACACACACACACGCACACACACACACTCATAAATTTATAAACGTACACACATGTAATCACGAGTTCAGAATGGTGTATAGTAGACATATGATATGTATGTGTTTAAGTAGGTATGTTTGTATGTATATATGTGTGTATGTATATTTATGTGTTTGTGTGTATGTTTGTGTGAGTGTTTCTTCGTGATGGACAGCATACAAGCTACCTACTTCTCTCCTTAGACCTACGCATTTCTCACACCCACCTTTCTGTGTGTGTGTGTGTGTGTGTGTGTGTGCGTGTATGTGTGTGCGTGTTCGTGTCTTTGTTTGTGTGTCTCTGTTGTATCTATGTATTTACGAATATATATATGCAACGTCACGTATATTCGACACTTTTATTACATTCATCCCACTCCACAAATTGTACTTATTTTATCGATCACAAAAGGAAGAAAAACAAAATCAACATCGTTGCAATTTGAACGCAGAGAGCAGAAATAAAATTAGACTGTTGACAATAACATCCTACCATAGAATAAAACCAACATCTATGTTGCAATGTCATTTTCTTCCCGCGAGTATATTACTTATTTGTTGTAATGTACGGTGATGTCTGATGTCTATGATATATATAAATTCAATCTGCTGTACAGTAATAGCAACGAAATGAAGGAATCTGAAGGCAAGTGAAGTTTGATATCCACTTACCTATTTCTCAGTTTCTATAACACTTTTTCTATATATCTATTTCTATATCTATCTTACCCCCTCTGATTACCTGCTTACCGATCATCCTACCTTTCTACTTATCTATATATCATTATACCTATCTATAGACACACACACACACACACACGCACACACACATACACACACACACACACACACACACACACACATATATATATATGTATGTTTATATTTATATATACATATCTATATATGTCTTTCTGCCTATCTGTCTCTTGTAATTCTCTATATCTATGTATGTATAATATATACAAAGACAGACACACCTGTATATGTATCATACCCCTCAATACTTCAATATAAACCCCAGTAAAATTTACATTCCCATGCCTGTCTACATGCCTTTACTCTTAACCTTTACATGTCTCACTCATTAGATGGCGGCTCTGCTGGGCCACAACCTTGAAAGGTTTAGTCGTACAAAATGGCCCCACTTCTTCGTGTGTTAAAGCTAAAATTAGTACCACCGTAAGAAATATCTCAGCAATTATTGAAGGCAATGGTATAGAAAAATTGGAACTCGTCTCCAGTTTGGATTTAATCCATTTTAATTCGAAATGAAAATGGACACCAATTTATGGGATTGGCTTTAATATTTGTTGAGATCTTTCCTAACTTGAAACCAATGGTAGCTGTAACAAACAAATAAGTAATCTTTATTCAGCAATGTATATATATTTACATATATATATACATACACACATATATATGTGTGTGTTTGTGTGTGTATGCGTGTGTATTATATATATATATATATATATATATATATATATATATATATATATATATATATACATAATCGTCACGTAAGTGGCTAAGGGTGCAAGTCAGCACCGCCATTGCTAGAAATAAGAGTCAAGACAACTCTTAGCCACTTGCAAAGCATTTACCTATTGACTGCCAAGGAAGGAAGACAACCTCCCTACAGAGACCAATAGTATCAGACCATCGATGATTTCTAGCAATGCTGGTGCTGACTTATAATATTAATCACTCAAATGACAATTGTACTTGTGCCTTTTGGTTTATAAATTGCTACAAGTCACCTTAAGAATTTATGATTTTCACCTTACCATTTTACCAAATTCTAATGATTGGTATGTTATTTTCTATAAACTGATAAGGCGACATCAATTTTTATCCTAGGGAACAGAGTATGTGTCAATGATGAAGATTAATTCGATCCGAAATCACTAATCTGACACTCTCGCTTGCAGTATGGAAGTTATCTCCCTTGTTAGTTAATAGATAAGTCAATTTTCCCGTGGCTAAGCGTGGTTTTAACTCTTATTTCTAGAAATGCTGGTGCTGACTAGCATCCTTAGTCGCTTTAATGACGATCATACTTGTGTCTTTTGGCTTCGAACTTGTAACCAGCCACCTTAATAATTTACACACACACATGTTTGTATACATATATATATATATATATATATATATATATA
>NC_068981.1:61017174-61022486 GCF_001194135.2 Octopus bimaculoides
TCAAGTGGCTTCTTTTAGTTTCCTTCTAGCAAATCTCCTCACAATGCTTTTGTTCTCTGCACGCGTGCCACGCAGTGCAAGTGAACCAGAAACTATGTAGCTGAAAAGCTAACTTGTTAATACACAGTCACGCCTGCGCATAGAATCATTTTCAAATACTCGTGTTTAAGAGACATAGCATATATAATGGCCAACTTTAGCGTATACTCAGATATTAAATAAATATGTCTCTGAGATGTTATATTACTCGACGTGATTAACATGGAAATGTGTATGAATATCATATTATAGAACCGCATTGCCGTCCTCAGTTACTTTCAGGCAGTTAAATAGTGATGCTGTTGATTGCTATGTATATCTACGTAAACATTTATGTGTCTTTAATAAGGATATAATGATTTAAATATACCCTCACAACTCACACTTAGAAACACACATTAAATATCAGCATAAGAATATTTTAAACACAACTTCTGCTGATATATGCGATTATTTGAAATATACAGGTTTCATTTCTCTCAAAATAGATTAACGAGTGTTTGAATAGATATAGGAATAAATTACAGCTAATTTTGTATTAACACTTTTCTATAATTTTTACGTATTTATATACATATTTATATACATATATACGTATTTATATACATATTTATATTTATATAAACTTATTTATATAAGGAATACATTATCTCAAGACAAACTTCCCACTAAAACGAATAAAGTGCGGATTAAATTATGGAAGCACATATATGCTTATGCAGATCATTGTCTCCTTGAACTAAATTCTCTTCCGTACCGCAAAAGAATAGGCGTGAGTTGAATATTTAAGTTCATTATGTGAAGGGTGATAGGATATCAGCAACAATATCAGGTACAGCTGGGTCAACTCCAAAAATTTGATCTTAAGCGGAACGTTTCTTTTGTACACATCGAAGTGCCCGAGGTCTTTTGTGCAGAATCGATGAAAAAACACTTAGCGTAATCCATTTCACAAGATTTAAAAACACGTGGAATTTCTGTTGGACCGTGTTGGTATATTCAAATCGACTGTTAACAATATATTTTAGGTCCGTAATTTTTGAAAGGTTTCAAATGTGAAGGACATTTTGTTCTGTATTGCTTAAGTGTATAATAGAGGCAAGAAGAGAGGCGTCCTTATGCTTTATATACGGTTTACAAGATATAAAACTTGAACAGTTTGATATTTTCAAGAAAGAAACAAGAGCTACCGACTGTGAATATAATGAGAATGTACAATATACGCCGATGACTCTAATGCTAGCAAAGATGTATCGTCACACGGAGTTTCATGCAGATTTGCAGATCTGAATCAATCTCAACAATAAATGCCTGCTACATAAGGACTGCATGCAAAACATTATAGTTCCTAAATGGAAAGAACCGACTCAAAATGTTAATTGGCAGCACCAAAATCTGTGACCTCATTCGTCTGTATGTACCTGATACACTGCGTTAGATGTTTCTGTCATTGATAGAGGAACTGCACGTTGGCTATATGTAGCCATCATAAACTAAGGCGAGCACAATACAGATTTCAGGTCGACATGGGAGTGGAAAATGTAATAAAAATGGAGTAGCTCTTTTGACGTTTTGTACTGAGAATAATCTGGTTGTCACCAACCACCTGGATGCACCCACGATCTAAGCACTGGTATCTCATAGATTATATTCCGATTAGAAAACGTGATATGAAAACCATGTCTAACGTACGGCCCATAGGAAGGGCAGAGAGCTGGACTAACAATCGTCTAGTGCGTGGAAAAATAGATTTTTCGATAATGCCTAAAAATTGACAGTCTGGTCCTAAGGTACCCAAAAAGTTTAAATATTGCAAACTTTAAATTATCAAACAACATGCAAAGATTCCACGATGGTATAGAAAGTATCAATCTTGACCCAAACTGTCTATGGGAATATTTCAATACAAAATTATTTCAGGCTGCAAGTTCTTCAGTGGGATTTAAATCGCATAAATCCAGTGACTGGTTCTCAGATAGATCAGCAGAAATTCATGACCTACTTTTAGAAAAACAAAACTTAGGCAATACACTGCTTTCTTGGTCCTTTAACCCCAACTCAAACGAAGCTTACAGAAAGCTGAAAAGGAAAGTGCAGACTGCTCTAAGGAAAATCAAACAGAAATGGTGGAATGATAAGTCAAAAGGGGCACAAGAAGCAGCTGATAGAAATGATGCCAAGTGTTTGTATTCTCATATTAGGGAGATATATGGCCCAAAATCTTATTCAATAGTACCAGTGAAAACAGCAAATGGACGTTTTCTTTTGACTGGCACCGCTTCTATTTATACGCGTTTGGTACAACATTTTTCTGCACTTTTGAATGGACCATCATCCGTTGACATGAGGACGATAGAAAAAAATTAACACCTTCCAATCATAGAAGAGATGGCATTTGAACCAACTTTAAATGACATTTACTTAGCTGTGAATAAGCTGAATAAAAATAAGTCTCCAGGGTCTGAGAGAATCTGTGCAGAAGTCCTGAAATATGGAGGTGATAAAATGTTTGAACTCTTAAATATATTAATTTGTCACTTTTGGAGAATTGAGAAAGTGCCTCAAGACAAGATTGATGCCATTTTAGTTTCTTGTATAAATCGGGGATAAAGGATCTGTGTGGCGATTTTCGTGGTTTTCCTTCCTCCAGGAGCACAGCTGATTGTATATTTACTGTCAGACAATTACATGAAAAGTGCATTGAACAGAATCTTGCTCTATACCATTGATTTGTTGATTTGAACAAAGCATTCGATACTCCTAATCCTAAGTAAATAGGTTGCCCAGAAAAATTTGTAAACATGACCAGGGCTTTGCATCAAATATGAACGCTGGAGTCAATTTTGGTGGTAGGCTCTCTGAATCATTGGCTGTGGAAAATGGAGTAAAGCAAGGAAACCTTTATGCACTCACCCTCTTTGCAATATACTTTGCTGTTGTATTGTCACATGCTTTTCAAATCTCTATGGAGGGTATTTACATAAGATATCGAGCAAAAGGGAATGTTTTTAATCTTCTGATCAGACTGAAATCCAAAACAAAGGTTTTTACTTCATTCATTTGGGAACATTTGTACGCTGACGATTGCGATCTTGTCAGTCATTTTGGAACAGGTCAGCAATCTCTTGTATCTACATTCGACTCGGCTTGTGATGATTTTGGCTTGGCCATTAACTTGTAAAAAACAGTTGTAATATATGAAACTGCGTGTGGAGCTGTTTGTAAGCCCACTAAAAGTTTTGTTTCGGGAAATTACTTCAGGTTGTCGATTCGTTCATCTACCTTGGAAGTTCTGCTCAAAATGATGGCATTCTTGATACAAAAATACAGCTGCGAATTCAAATGGCAACAAAAGCATTTGGTGGCTTGGATTCACGCGTTTGGTGCCAGCGACATATAAATAAGTATAAAAAGCTGGATCTTTACAAATCTTTGTCTTACCACCCTTGTTGTATTCCTGTGAAACTTGGACTTGTTATGAAAGGCATTTTAAATTGTTAGAACAATTCCTCCTAAGATGCATTCATCGCATTTAAAAAATTAAATGGAGTTATATTATTCCAAACACAGATGTCCTTCCATCTGCAGGCATCACCTCAATTAAAGCTAAGATTCTCCGGAACCAATTGAGATGGTGTGGCCATATTGTTCGAATAGCAGATGACCGCATGCCGAAACAGCCGTTTTATGGTGAGCTTGCAGAGGGCAGGCGCTATTGGTGTAAAACTTTTTAAATGGTTTAAGGACGGCATAAGAACTACTTTGAAGACATAGAAACCCTTGCTTCGGATCGGGTTCGATGGCGAACAAAGAGTGGAGTGGGGTGCAAACATTTGAACAGGCCAGGATAACGCAAGTAAGATTCAAAAGACATCTAGGGAAGAATGTAGCAATCGAGAAGGTGAATGACAATGACCTTTTTGTGGGCACAGTCTGTGACAGTCAATGCCTCACTTTTGATGGCCAAAAATAACATCTACGAACGCATGGAATACGAACCATCACCAAGTATTCTGCCTATATGAATTCAGTGGATGCTAGAAGGTTTGCAAATCCAGCGGTGGCCTCAAAAGACATGTTAAGATACACAAAGAGCAGAACTTATCTGCAACTCTTGGTGGTCCAAATCGGAGGTGCAATCTATGTGGGAATCTTTTCAGAACATTGTCTGGCTTAAAAAAACCAAATCACATGCCATGGTGGTACAGGAGGTGGTCAAACTCTGCATAAGGAGTAGACAGCCACCATATACTTTTATATATGAGGATACCCAAATCCGTAATTTATGTTAAACCGAAAGAACATACTGAAAGTACCAAACGGCATCGTCTTTATATTTGGTAAACTTATCCACAATGAGAAGTTTATTTTTGAGGACTTAGATTGAAAGGATTCCATATCAACATGCAGATCTGCGTTTTTATGTTACACTGTAATATTTCTGTTGAAAGAATCATATCAGTACTTCATATCAAACTTGACTTCTAATACGATTTACTCTCTACCGTCCTCATACTTTCCACACCCATCGCGCTTTTCCAAAAAATATAACGTATCAAAATTCCTGGTTTCTAATTATTTCACCTAATTATACAAAATCACTTTCCAATACACACAAAAAAATGTTAACTTTTACTCAGATATCTATTGATTTCCATTCTCAGAATCAATCTTTCACTTTAACTGCTTACACGCATAGATTCTTCTTTCCAATTAATCTACATAGCAACACATCTACCAAGATTCCTAACAATACTGAATCATATCCATTTATCTATCTTCGACCTCATCAATTTTTTTCTGCAGTTTTATTAGTTATGTTGCGGCTATGTCACGCACAAATTATTGGATTTACGAAATATACATCTCATATTTTATAATACATGCTTTTTGTGCATAACATATTTATTAAATATCATGCCTCTGATTAATGCACCGTATACATTTTTGTTTACAGGTTTATTTTTCTTCTTATTTTTTATAGAAAACCCTTCCCTTTCCTTTCTCATACTATTTCGTATCTTTTCTTTATCCCAAGTCTTCTTCCCTCCAACATTTTCTCACCAAAATCGCTTCTCATCTGGCACATCTTTCGTTTCAAATTCTGTAACATTATCTCCTTCACTCCTCTGCAGATTTTTCCCGCCATAAAACCACCTTATTTAATTTTTTTTTTACCTCAGTGCATATATATTCCTAACTTTGAAGTAAGATCTCAACTTACTAATTAATCCTAATTTTATTTACATTTTCAATAATCTATCAATCCCCTC
>NC_068981.1:61022732-61023599 GCF_001194135.2 Octopus bimaculoides
TATATATATATATATATATGTATATATGTGTGTGTGCATATGCGTGTGTACACATGTACGTATAGGTGCGTATATGTGTGAGTGTACATGTATTCTTATATATATATATATATATATATATATATATACGTACAGGATGTGATGGGTAACTTGTGTACATTAATATCTTTAATTTCGTGTTTGCACATTATTTATTTTTGTTTTTGTCAGCTACATAGTATAGTAGGTTGAGTTAGGCACCGTCTGTCAGAAATACAGCACCATGGCACAATTCACTCAGCCAGAAATTTGGAAAAGACATGCTATACAGCTTTGCATTCGCGCTAGAAGCTCTAAAACAAACATTGAAGTGTGTTTGGGTATCAATCTCAGGACATGTACAGAGAGTTATAAAAAACAAACATCAAATCAACATCATGGTGTTTGGAGTGATCACTAGTGGTGGTGACGCTATGCTTCCATTCATGTTCCCACACTGCCTCAGATTAAACGCAGAGGCCTACATCAAGTACCTGGAAGAGGTAGTGCTTCCCTGAGTCAAGGGAGTGGATGCTGGAAACATGTTATGTCTGGCAACAGCACTTTGCAACATGCTGCACATGCAGGAGCAGCCATTTGTGGTTGTGAGACAATTTTTGGACCACCTCACTCCTAACATCTGGCCACCTAACTCACCAGACGGAAGCCGCTTTGATTATTATGTGAGGGGCGCAGTTGAGCGAGAGACCAGTAGAACTCCTTCTAACACCAAAAGATGAACAGAAGGCAAGGATTATGGCAGCAGTCACCAAATTAAAGGGAATGTCCAGAAGATTTGCAGGAGATTCCGAAGTCCTTTGGAAGCTGTGGTTGAAGCCAATGGCGATT
>NC_068981.1:61023983-61030233 GCF_001194135.2 Octopus bimaculoides
TTATCTTTCGCATGTGCACTGTTTCTTTTCAATTTTATCACCTACACAGTATAGTTGGATCATTTGGTCACCCTCTGTGACAAAAACAAGATGGTGAGACAATTTAGTAACTCAGAAATATTTGGAAACGTCATGCTGTACTGCTTGGCATTTGTGATGGGATATCCCATACGAACATTTCATATTGTTTGGGTATCAATCTGAAGACAGTGCAGCGGATTCTGAAAGAGTTGGATGAGACTAATGGTTATCACGAAGGAACGGCCACATGCAAAACTCACTCTGATCGTTCTGATAAGAAAATAAATTCTGAATTTGTTGGTGAAATTCAGGCCATAATTGACTATTATCTCTCCAAGTCAGGTCCGTCTCTAGGGACATAGGATTGTATATGTTTCGTATCAGGCAGGTAGTGCATGAAGATATTCGGTATTCCTCGTAAACAATGAGAAAAGGCCAATTTTTATCATAAGCCACCCAGGATAAAGGAGAGACCACGCTACGAAGCTTTTGAACTAACTCAATTATTCCCTCTAACTGAACATACTTCTGTTTTTCTCAGACGAGAGAAATGTCTGCCGGAATCAGATGGTGAACACACAGCACAAACTTCGGCTTGCCGTGTCTACAAAACATGTACCGAGATGTACCGAGATGTACAGCCAGTCAACATCATGGAATTTGGAGTGATCACAGGTAATGGCACCGTTATACCTCCTTTCATCTTCTCACGCGGTCTTAGACTCAACATGGAGACCAACATCAAGTGTCTGGAGTAGGCAGTGCCCTGGCTGTTGGAACACATTATGTCTAGCAACAAGACTCTGTACCATGTCATACATGCAGGAGCAGACAGCCATGGCTGTCAAACAATTTCTGGGATTACATCACTCCTACATTCTGGCCACCTAACTTCCCAGACTGCAACCCTTTTGATTATTATGTGTAGAGCTCAGTTGAGCGAGAGACCAACAAAACATTGCGTAACAACAAAGATGAACTCAGAGCAAACATTATGACAGACTTCGCCACCTTAAACAAGGAGGCCGTCCAGAAGATTTGAAGGGGATTACGAAGTCGTCTAGGGGCCATGGTTGAAGCCAACGGCGAGTTTATTGAATATATTTATTCTTTCGTATTTCAAGGTAGTTTATGTAGTTTTGGTAAATATATATGTTACGATGAGATGTCAGTGTTATACTCATGTATGTATGCATGTATGTATGTATGTGTATATGTATGTATGTATGTAAGTATGTATGTATGTATGTATGCATGCATGAATGCATACCTGCATGCGTGTATATATATATATATATATATATATATATATGTTTATATGTATAATATACATATATGTACGGACACACATACACATATATGCAAAGAAACCACCATAAGTTATAAACAGAGTCCTTGAGTCAATGTACTCCTATCAGAACTCCAGCTTTGATGTTTTAAAATCTCTCGGATTTGTGTAAAAGTGCCCACAGGGAAAATACTTTCCCCATTCCCAGTATGTTTCATACTGAAATTTAATGAATTTGGCGACTAGACATATTTTTTGAAGGCATATATTTTTGTGTTTAAGAAAAACTAGTGAGCAACTGGAGAAATATATGGAATACAGTTCAGGCAATACCAATATTAAAATCTTGTAAATGTGTTAAATGAAGGATGAATCAATTAAAAACGAAAAAGGTTTGAGAATGGGTAGTCGAAAATTAGCAAAATAAAAATTGTCTTACTCGTACGACAAAGAAAATCGATGAACGACGGGAAGAAGAAAAATCAATGCAGTTTTTAATGCCGATGCTGAATGATGCCATTTCTCTCACTGATGGTTTGAATTACTACGTCACCAGAGAATTAAAAAAAAGCACTAAACGTTACTCCAGGTTATAATACAAATTTGCAGAAAAGAACTACATGTTACCATGTATTGGAAACCTAAACGAATAAGATATTACTCTTTTCAAATGTCAAAGAATTGAGTTTTAAATAATAATAAAAAATAACCGTCAGTAAGAACCACTGGCTATGACGAAAGTAGAAAGTAGGATAACTGCAGTTCCTTTTCGTATGACCGATAGAAGTGTACTAAAATTGATGTGACTTCTTAGAGAAAATCAATAAGAGAGTTTTCTAAAATCATTTATCTCCAGTTGCATCCCCAAGGTTGGATAGATAAAGGTGGTTTATAGAAAACATAAAGTAAGTCTCGAACATACGACTTGTGGATTACGAATGATAACTTGCTCATTTGGGGTATGTTTAGAGAACATTTAGTAAAGAAAGGTAATAGAAATGCTTTATATATATTAGAGCTTAATATCAATAAACCATTTTTATTACATGATGAGGATAATTTGAAAAAAAAATCGAAATGCTTGTTAGCGTAAAACATGTACAGAAACACATAGAATATGGGTTCTATCAGCGCCTCTGATATGTGAATGGGTCGATGGTTCATTGAAACATAAAAGTTGACATTGACGTCAATTTATTCGCAAAATATGGAGTTTGAAATGCAGTGACTGGTAGAAAAGACGATTATGTATACGATGAAGAAGAACTAGATGATATGCAACGTCTAACCGTAAAAAGTAACGAGGAAGTAATCCTCATGTTTCTATCATTCATCAAGTATATGTGGAAATATTATTTGATGGGGATTACAAAAAGCATGGTAGTACCGGGATTTTAGTGAACCTTTGTGCTTGCAACTTTGAAATTTTTCTACGCCAGTTTCATTCACAGCAGTATTTAATTCCTCTATGCATTTTGTGTGAGTAAATAAAGCAAGCCTACTAGATAACTTTGTTTTTTTATTTCATGATTATTTGTATTTGCTTTATATTTCAAGGCTTAAAATCTACATTTAGTCTATTAAAAAAAAGGGAAGCGAAAGATGGAATTACAAATTCAGCCATGAAGAGGCAGCATATTTCTTCGGTCGAGTGTTGCTTTTTTTATGTAGACTGGTGTCGTGTTGTTAAGCTCTTTATTAATTTTGTATTCAAAACTTAAAATTTATTGTGTTAATTAGAAATAAAATTACAGCATCGATGTCATTTAACGGTCACGAGTGTGATTTTAACTCCGAATATGAAAATTGAGTTTTAGATCTGTGATACAAAACTCACTGGCAAGGTCATAATAAGCATGTGCACAGCCAAGTAAATATCAGAATTGTGCAAATCATTATATTAAGCTTGTGGCAATTGTCTATTACTTCTTAGGTGCAAATTTACATCATTAAGATAGTCTTTTGGGTTTGAATTATACGAATGACGTGGAGTGTAAATATTGTTTAGAGTTACATGGCCTTATTTATTGTTATATTTTAAATTAAACCTGAAAGAAATCTGCACAAAGTAAAGCAATAAGATGAAATACACAATTCCAGTATTGTAAAAATCTGTTAGTTAAATCCAATCAATAAAATGATGAAACAGTATGGTATTCAAATTTTAATATGCCGTTCAGTGTTCATGCACATGTTAGGGGCATTGTCTTCAACTGAATATCATCTGTAATTAGACGCGACGGTAAAAATATGGCGTTATCTTATTGTGGCAGTGTATGACATAAATTATAATTTTGTATGCAAATATACATTGTTCTGTTCGTTATCAACAATCGAAAGGGACACAGATTGTTTCAAAATATTCTCCTAAATAATAATAGCTATAATAGCTCTTACGTGTGTATGTATAAATATATGTATGTGTGTGTGTATGTGTGTGCGTGTGTGTGTATACTCTCTCGCATTTATACACACATACTCACGCACACATATATACGTGTACATGCATATATACATGCTTACATACGTACGTTTATACATACATACATACATACATACATACGTACATACATACAAACATACGTACGTACAAAATTTATAACGATACATACATAACATTCGAAGCGACAAGTCGCGTATTTTGCATGGGAGAATATTTATGGAATATACGATGAATACTATCTGTAGGTTTGGAGCCACAACTATAAGCCTTGTTAAATAACTGGTTAATCTTCAGTTGAATTAACTGACGGAACCTTTTATGCTCGATCGTAGTGATTTTCGACTGAAACTTGAATTTAGCATGCAGAAAGTTACTACAAATAACATGGTTGGAGACAACATCAACAACACAATTGAGGACAGAACGTAAACAACAACTTAACAGGTAAAAACATTCTTTCTAGCTGTAGTTATAGACGAAACAGTAACTAAAAAACTCATTACTCTTGGAGCAATGAATTAAATTGGGACGATCTGCATCTAGGATTAAATCATTTTACTGCGAAACAACTATTCCAACAAGCAATATTTGTAGAACATAGAAAGAAGGGGCATCTGTAATTTTATTAAAAAAGTTACTCTATCCAGATTACAAGTTCGGGTTTATACCAGTAATTATTGGGGCCCTAGTATATGTAACACACTGCCTAAATGCCAATCTTGAGAGATTTGACTTCTCAAAACCAGAAAGGAGAAAGCTAATTCGAAGACTACAGATCCAATCCATCACTGGAACTGTAAAAATCTATTAAACTTTCCAGAAGTTTATCATTTGAATATATATGACCATATCTAGATATGCAACTATATGCATGAGAATACATACATGTATGCATGAGAATACATACACACATACATACATACATACATGCATACATACAAAAATACCATGTTTTTGATGTTAAAATTCCAATAAAGGAAATTTGGATCTAGGTTAGAAACTGGTTCTTTCTCTATTGGAGAGACATATTGAAATAAACTGAATAATGACGCATATACAAAGAAAAGCCGATTTATTTGTTCATTAGTTGAAAGAATTTATGTAAATTCGACCATACATAGGGGCACCCAAATGTAACCGGAAACGCTCTCTGAGAGAGAATCCCGGCGTAATGCCAGCTTCCGCTGCTACAAGCCAACCCCTTGATGCAATCTTCAGACAGTCTGCCAACAAGTGTAATTGTCTGGGTTCGTACTGTCGCGTGGTGCGACTTTGTTTTGCCGTGCTTCTCCGCAGTTCGTCGATTTTTGCGATGCTTGAAACGAAGGAACAGTGCGCACCTTGAAATTCTGTTTTCTGTTGGGGAAAACGGTGGCCGAACGAGTCAGTAGTCATCTTTGAAACAACTTACAAGGACGCTGCGGAGCAAAACAATTTAACCTGTGGTTTTCGCACTTTTGGAATTGGGTTCTTGTCGCTTGAAACAACCTCGTTCAGGGCCACCGACGACCTACCGAATGAATAAAGACATCACGAAAATTCATGAACTGATCTCAGAGGACCGTTGCAGAATAATTCATGAATTTGGTGATACGTGTGTCCTGGAGCTCCTTCCAACGAATTTTGAGCAAAGAATTTTGAATGAAGATAGTTGCAGCAGAGCTTGTGCTTCGCTTATTCAAGGAAAATCAAAAGCAGTCATGACAGAAAGCGTGTCGTGAACTGAAAGAACAGTTGGAAACTGATCCGGATCAGAATTCAAAGGTCATTACAAGTGACGAAAGGTGGTGCTACGGCTACATCACGGAAACGCAGTAGCAGGCAAGCCATTGGAAGCATTCAATGTCATTACGCCCCAAGAAAGCGTGTTCAGTGAAGTCCGAAGTCAAGATGCCACAGACGGTTCATTGCATTGAAAGGAATTCTCCGCATAGAATTTGTTCCACCTTGTCAAACTGTTAGCCAGATATTTTACTGGGTAGCTCTGAAGCATCTATGAGATGCGGTGAGATGAAAACTATCCGACCTCTAGCGAAGTGGAGAGTGGTGGTTCCATTACGAAAATGCACTCGCGCACACCGCCTTGAGTGTGTGAGAGCTTTTAACTAACAATGTCATGACCCCGCTTATTCCCTCCTCCCTATTCAGCTGCGAAAGTGTTTGATCCCTCGAATGAAAAAAGTCGTTAAATTGTTTTGCAGATGTGGAAGAGATGGGGAGAAAACGAAGGACGTGCCAAAATACATCACTTCGCATGAGTTCCAGGAATTCTTCGAACAGGGGTAAACGTGTCTTGCCCGATACATTACGGTAGAAGGAGAATAATTTGAAGGTGATAAAAGCGTAAGCATGTAAAACTAAGTGAATGAGATAATATTGCAAAAATCCCGGTTTCTTTTGAGTATCCCCTCGAACTGATCGTAGGACTTTTTTTTAAAATCTAGATTCATTTTGAAACAGCATACGTGTATGTATGTATGTGTGAATGTATGAATGTT
>NC_068981.1:61030243-61031078 GCF_001194135.2 Octopus bimaculoides
GAATGTATAAACCTGTACACACACACACACACACACCCACACACACACACAAACACACACACGCATACACACACACATATATATATATATTATTCTTAAAAAGCAAAGCAACATTTTTGTTTATGGTTAATAAATTTGTACTTATGAAATGTATAGAGCATCGCATCAGGTTAATGTAAAATTGCTTTTATTATAACTGAACATAAAAATCAAGCACACACATACACACACTCACACACACACATATACACATAACCACACACACTCGCACACACATATACACAAATACATATAAATCTATATATATGTATACATATATATGTATACACACACACACACACACACACACACACACACACACACACACATATATATATATATATATGGGAGAATATACAAAAAATAACAACAGACGAGGACAGGTGGTGTAAATAACAAAAGTATATATTAGTATGACGCTCGGGAATACGGAAAGTCTTTGACGTTTCGAGCTACGCTCTTCAACAGAAAGAATACGGAGACAAGGAGAAAAACACGGAGAAAAAAAATTGAATAGTGTTCAGTCAACGGTCAATCACACACACATATGTATACATGTGTGTGAAAGTGTGTGTGTTTATGTGTGTGTGCGTGAGTGTGTGTGTATAAAATCTTTCGAATTAAAGCTTAGAAGAAGCGGAATAACAAGCATATTATAAAATATGTTTCAAATAAAATTACGATGAATACGCCGAAGCAATATGTTCAGAGAGAGTGAGAGAGAGGAAGAGAGAGAAAGAAGAAGAAGAAGAAGAAGAAGAAGAAGAAGAAGAAGAAGAAGAAGAAGAAGAAGAAG
>NC_068981.1:61031088-61036889 GCF_001194135.2 Octopus bimaculoides
GAAGAAGAAGAAGAAGAAGAAGAAGAAGAAGAAGAAGAAGAAGAAGAAGAAGAAGAAGAAGAAAACGAGGGCAAAGAATCGAAAAAAAAGTAAAACAGATGTAAAACAGTACTAAATATTTGTAACCGATGTATACATATAAAGAATATAATGTATGTCAAAAAATGCTTTTACGCAAAATATATATTTCGATGAAAACAGACAATTACACGCAGAAGGGCATAAGCTTATTTGTTTATGTATACTAGAACTCTTTCTCTTTCCCTCTCTCTCCCTCTCTCTCTCTCTCTCTCTCTCTCTCTCTCTCTCTCTCTCTCTCTCTATGTATCTCTCTCCCTCTCTCTCTCTCTCTCTTTCTCTCACAAACACACAAAAAAACGCATACGCATATCTATAAAACTATTAAAGAGAATTTGTTTGTGTTTGTGTGCGTATGTTCCTGATGCATTCCAAAACCGAGTTGCCGATTTTGACGTAACGGGAATCAAGAGATTCAGTAAGGTTTTGGCTACCAACTAAACTATATTTTCATTCACAAATTTGCATTACAAAATTTTGATATTATCATTTTTCTTTTAGACACCCATCGCAGACAACATTTTATATCACCACCACAGTAACAACGACGTCACATTTTCTATATGTTTGTGTTCGAACGTTCGTTACCTACGTTAGGCTGATGACTGAGAAGTAGACAAGTATACGTGTATTACGGTGTATGCGTCTGTTCGAATACATACATTTTTGTGACGATTAACACACACACACACACACACATCCATATACAGACACAGACAGACACAGGGACAGAGATAGACTTCAGGTGTGTGTTAATGCACACGTGTGTGTCTCTTAGTTTGTGTATGTAATTTACCCACCCCCAACAGTGAAACGCGCATTTATTGAAAGTTTACTTCCTGCTTCTACTTCTAACAAACAACAACGTTCACTTTCAAGGTCTAACATCATGTGTATATGCATATATATATATGTGTGTGTGTGTGTGTGTGTGTGTGTGTGTGTGTGTGTCCCCGCACGTGTCTGTTTGTACCAATATGCCATTAATCTAATAATAAAGGTTTTTCAATTGTAACAGAATAAATAGGGATTTTCCATTGTATCAAGAATGTTAATGTGTAAGTATACTAACGAAATTGAATATTCAGCGATTATTATATGTTTCTATATTTTTGTCTTTTTTTGTTCTTTTAAGTATACTTTTCTTGTTTTTTTGCTTTTAAACTGTCTAGCATTTTAAAATTTGATTTGATATTCATTTCTATTAATATTCTCTTTCGAGTGGGAATATATTTTATAACATATACATAAAATAATTCCTACATAAAAATAGCTTAGAGTGCCTTTTACTTTCATATCTCGTAATTGAAATGAAAGTGAAATGAAAGAAAATGTAGCAGAAACGACAAAGAATCGTTTGTTTACAGGGACGAGAAGAGCATCTGTATAAATAGACCCAGATTAAACCACGATATGAATGAGTAAAATAAACGCGTGAATATTAACGCACGACTCCTTTCTCTTTCACTCTGCCTCTCTCTCTCTCTCTCTCTCTCTCTCTCTCTCTCTCTCTCTCTCTCTCTCTCTCTCTCTCTCTCTCTCTCTCTCTCTCTACACACATATATATATACCTTGCCGAAATGTCACTATCAACATCATTCTTATATAAGAATAATTATATATTTATATACGTAATTATTCTTATATAAGAATGATGTTGATAGTGACATTGCGGCAAGGTAACTGCGATGCATTAGAATTAGTCTTAACTTCATATAGTCTCCGTTGAGTTAAAATAATCTTTAGTTGTTAAGATTTGAATGGGGTGCTAATTAAGTTTTTGTAATCGGTTGTTTCGAAGTGGTGTTTTGGAAATGTCCCTCGCAACATGGCAATATACAAATAAAATCATAGACAAATTCTCACCAAAAATAAAAACAAAACAATCACTCTATCGATGGAATAATGCCTACGAATTAATAGATGTTTCGTTCAACAGAATCCCGAACGAATGCTATGTCTTCCAGCTTGACATAAAAGACTATTATGTGTCAATAACAAACCTATCCCTATAGCTAATTCGAACTTTGTTAAAACCATCACTACAATAAACGATACGAAATAGAAATACCGCAAGCAAGAAAATTGCTCGTCTTCCACAGCAATACCTTCTGAATTAAGAAAACACTAAAAGCATTTGATGTAAGAATGGGATCAAAGGACTTGGCAGTAATAAGCGAGATCATGGGCCATTACGTATTAGAAAACTTACACAACTAGTTTCCATACGCTCCAGGTGTTCCCTGCAGTGACGACGGTTTACTACTACTAAGTAAATGCTGATTAATTTAGGATTTACACCAGTTTTCCCAAAACTTGAGCTTCTCAATCACAGAAGAAACAAAACTAAAATCAGTCAATCTTCCAACTGTTAACTTCTGCTTGGAATCAAATATCTATAAACCATACAAAAAACATAATGAAAACATTCAGTATAAATATACATATGAACACTCCAAAAGCATTATCATGAACCAAGTAAAAATATATCCCTCAAACTTTCCTATTTTTCTTCAAATGAAAAACTACTTACCAAAAGAACAACCCCATATAACGAAGCTCTCAGTTACAAAGAAAAAGTGCAATATACGAGGGGGCACGCAAGAGAAACCAGAATTTTGCAATATTATTTTATACAATTAGTTTCACATGTTTACACTTTTATGACCTTTAAAGTATTTTCCTTTTGAAGCAACGTATCGGTCCAGAGGCGTTGTCATTGTTCCAAGAAGTGCTTTTTAACGCCTCTGTTGTTTTTTTTTCTTCACATCCTCCACATATCCGAATTCCGTAGCACCAGCTTTCATCACCAGTGATGAGCTTCTAAAAGACGTCCGTATCAACTTCCAACTGTTCTTTCAGTTCACGGTACGCATTTAGTAGTGACTGATTTTAAATCTCTTGTGAGCAAGGGAGGCACAGTTATTGCTGCACCGCTTTTCTTTGCAATTCCAAGCCCAAAATTGAGAGGAGCTCCAGGACACACCAATTATATCAACAATTTTGTCAGGTTTTCAGTGACGGCCCACCAAAGTGGGTTCATGAATTTTCACGATGTTTTCATTCATTACTGAAGTCAAAAGTGGCCCTGAAGTGGGGTGGTCTTCAAGCGACAAGTAAAGAATGAAAACAACTCATAAACTTATGTTTTGTTCATAGCAGCGTCCTTTTAAGGTGTCTGATGCACGACAACTGGTTTTGCCGCAGTTTTCCCCAACAGAAAACAATATTTCACAGAAGAACGCTCTTCATTTTTTTCAGCCATTGCAAAAATCGATGAACAACGGAGATGCATTGCAAAACAAACACGCATTGCCTGGCAGTACGAGATCAACAAGTGAGGACGCCGGTTGGCAGACTGAGGTCTGATGGTCATATGAAGTGGTTTGCAGCTTGGAAAGCCGGAATTACAAAGGACTTATCCCACAGAGAACGTTTCCTCATTTAAACAGTAATCTTCCCACCAGAAATAATATACGTAGGAAAATTATCTGGTATAATCCCGCCTTGAACATACAAGTCTTCACACCTTAACTAAATCATGTTTGAAAATAATTCTGAAAATGTCTACAACAACCTGCAGTATTACAAAGAGATACATAAACACAACATAAAATTGTCATACTCAGTTATCACTAACTTTGACAAAACTCCAGACAACTACAAATACCAAACACAGTCTAAAATTTTAAACCGACACAAGTAACAACTATGATTGGGGAACACCATCCTGTCCTCTAGAAGGAAAGTCTGTCACAAAATGTCGTATATAGCGCAACGGTAAACACAAATATGACACCAACTACTCTATGTACATAGGATTTACCGCAAATGAAAAGCCACTATGCAAACATATGGCAATAAAAATCAAGGAAAAAATTCTCTCACCCACACAACCATACCAAGATAGTAACAAACTCTTGTATAGATGAATCCCACATTATTCTAACATTCCTGAACCGAAACTCTGAACAAGTCTTTTCAGACCAATAATCTTTTCTAAAGGCTAAACACGATCAAATCTCACCACCTTTTCTCCAGTCATCTACCTCATAAAACATCACTCTAATATAAAGTAAAAACTACACTCGTACCAGCTTTACACTTTTGCACCAACAACGTACTCTAGAAATTATCTAATCTTCTTATCTCCAATTATCTATCTGCTTATCCCCAAGATAGCCACAAAAGTATTTTTTTAATCAGACTACACAAACCTTCATACGCACATATAAAATGTACACTTGTATGCAAGTAAACAGAAAGCACCGTTTCGTTTATCTTTACATTTCATTTATTGAATTATATTATGTATTTGTTCTCCTTTATATAAATGAACATATACGCACCTTTTACAGTAGTCCTACTTTATCAAATATCTCGAACACAATTTGAAAATTTTGATAAATTCACACCAAACTCTATCTCCACAAAACAGGATGTTTAACCCTCTATATACTAATGAAATTGCTTGTAGAACAATAGACACCTAAAGGGAAACATATCAACGTATCAACATAGAACCTCTACACATATACATTTGTGAACATGAAAGCGGAAGTAAAACACTTTTCTATAATAACAAAGCCATGACATGTCTGACTAAGGAACACAGCTTTACGAATGAAGACGGGAAATACCATAAAAAACAACTACAAGAAGTATAGACAGTCCAGCCTAAACTTATCACCTACCTACATTATTGTGTAAAAAAAAAAAGGTTAACGCCCAATTGCCAAGTGCTTAACTTATGGACATTTCGCCATTGATTAAATCCAGTAATGCCAAAATCAAGAAAGCTATTGTCGTACTTTGTACATACATAACTAAAGAGAAACACTCAACGGCTTGTTTGGAAAGTCCTACAAGCATGAATCCATTCTAAACATTGACATAGTCCCAAAAGCCGGTGAGCTGGCAAAAACGTTAGCACGCTGGGCGAAATGCTTAGCGTTATTTCGTCTGCCGATACTTTCTGAGTTCAAATTCCGCCGAGGTCTACTTTGCCTTACATCATTTCGAGGTCGATTAATTAAGTACCAGTTACGCACTGGGGTCGATGTAATCGCCTTAATCCCTTTGTCTGTCCTTGTTTGTTCCTTCTATGTTTAGCCCATCGTGAGCAATAAAGAAATAAGTAATATAGTCCCAAAATATATTCCCGTAACTATCAACCACTAACTCTCATTAGTTCTATTAGGCAAGTCCAATGAGTCGCTTAATCTTCCAAGTAGTCCTCTACTTTTTCCCTTTGCAAAACATCCTATCACTAATTACTATATAAGCCCTGATAACATTATTATAGTATGTGATACTGTAGGAACTAATCTTCTATTTAGTTTTATCTAGTGTAACTCTTTGCGATTATGAGATTACGATTGTATATCTATATATATAAAAATGAGAATGTTTGTCTGTCTGTCTGTCTGTCTGTCTGTGTGAATCCCTAAAACTCGAGAACTACGCAACCAATTTCATTCAAATTTTACACATGCCTTACTTAGGGTTCCAGTTGTGTTTTAGTCAAATTTTTTTTAACTTCTTGCAGTGTTCGAGCACACGGCAACATAATATCTCCTCCACTATTTAAGTATTACGTGTCGAAAGTGAAACAAAAACACTCATGTCAAATACTTTCACTTTAAAAATGAAACTATTCCACTAACTGAAACAATCACATTTCGATACTGTAATGACAGATACTTTCACAGAGAGAGAAAGAC
>NC_068981.1:61037891-61038785 GCF_001194135.2 Octopus bimaculoides
GAGCATTATTTGTAATTCAACGGTACAACAGTGTAAGACTACCCTTTCAGATATACTTACATTGTGATTTCTGCAATCTTACTGTATCCACAGATTCCATCATACTACACTTGGAATGGAAAAAAATGGAGACCAAGGAAAGCAGGTCAAAATGTTTGTGGATACCCTGGCATTAAGTTTGATACTTGCCTTGGACGAGTATACACAGTGCATCCCACTCAACAAGAGTGCTTCTACCTCCGCCTACTGCTGCTTGAGGTCAGAGGCCCCACGTCTTTCCAGGCCCTAAAAACCGTTCATGGACATGTCTGCACAACATACAGAGAAGCCTGCTATCCACAAGGGCTGTTGGAAGATGGTGCACAATGTACGCCAACGTGATGGACGAATCTTCTTCCTCGATGCTCCTGGAGGGACAGGGAAAACATTTATAACAAAACTTCTTCCTGCAGAAGTTAGGCAGCATCAGGACATTGCAGTAGCTGTGGCTTCCTCTGGGATTGCAGCTACTTTGTTACCCGGTGGCAGGACAGCACACTCGACTTTTAAACTCCCTTTAAATTTAGCAGCATCCGAGATGCCTTCATGCAACATCACCAAAAGCTCGGATCAGGGGCAGGTACTTAAAAGGTGTCATCTAATTGTCTGGGATGAATGCACCATGGCTCACAGGAGAGCTTTGGAAGCATTAGATAGAACCCTGAAAGACATCCGAGACTGTCACGCTCCAATGGGAGGTGTTACGATTCTGTCGTCAGGTGATTTCAGGCAAACTCTTCCTGTCATTCCAAAAGGCACTAGAGCAGGTGAGGTCCAAGCATGCCTAAAGTCCTCTACCCTGTGGCATCATGTTACTATCCTCACTCTTAACACTAACATGAGAGCTCAGCTACA
>NC_068981.1:61039404-61044686 GCF_001194135.2 Octopus bimaculoides
GCAGCAAAAAAAACCTATTTGTATATGCTCCACAAGGGAAAACAAGGAACATTGTTTACAACCAGGTGTTATAATCACAACAGCAAGAAAGTATGTACATGATCACCTTCTTTTACGAAACTTCATTGATTTTCATATATTTATATTGATATACATATATATACCTGTGTTTGGGTGCGTGTGTGTATATACATCTCTATATATAAAGATGATGCGGAGTCTAGACGGCGTTTTTAGATTTCATTATTCTCTTTAACCCGAGCAACGCCGGATATTTCTGCTAGTAATCTATAAAAGAGTAGCCTACATTCGCGAGCGAGATTTCCAATTCCACTGAGTTGGTAATCCTTATACCAAACTTCTGTTGTTTGTGCCGCACCCGATAATTAAGGAACATATCATCCAAACTTCTTGCCTACGTCTATCGGTTTTGGTTTACACTAACTGATTTATATAATAGCGAATTATACAATCTAATTAAATAATATTAACGCCACCTATAAAACATTCTAAAAAGTTAATCAAAAGCTAATCAAACGTTTTCAATTCAGGGCTCCAGGATAACCGCAATCAAATGACCAAAACAAGTAAAAGAATTAAAGAATAAAATAATAGATATCACTTACCTACTGGTTTACCAAGATATTTGATCTGGTATACCCTCTTTGTTCTGTATTAGGTGAAATTTATTAGGTAATTCTCTTATTCTTCAAACAAGAGAATTGAAATGAGAGGCAGTACTCTATTACTAATACCATTAATTCCCTACACATTATTTATAACAGTAATAATTCCATTCCACGTAGACATTCCTTGTATTAAAGTGGGAGTCACTATCTCATATAGTGTATTTGTTTCTGTATCAACTTCCTACCTAATTTTGCTTTACCAGATAAAATAACCATACGAAATTCTACCATTCAACAATTGTTAGGACCAATCATTTGAGTTCCTCCTAACCCTCCCCCAGAGTCAACTACTATCCACTGCATTGCCTAATTCCATCTTACATTCGGCCCAGTACTTATTTGACTATTTATTGTTTTACTTGGTCTTCGGTTCAATCCCTATTTCCCACATTTCTAATCCTATTGTAATAAAACGAACACAAAAATGCATATATAATTATCAACACTTCATCTCTAGTCTCCGATATGAACCAGTCTAGCTGACTCCATTTTACATCCTCTAACCCGGACGCTGACTATAAATATCATGTTAACCCTCCTCACAAACTAAATTCTTAATGTAACCTAAAACGTCAATTCCCATTACAGCCTTTCTTTGTTTCGTGTTTCTCCCATTGAATGGTCACCTCCGTCTGCCTTCAGGCATGTTCCCTCTGTGTTCTTGGGTTATTCTCCTACTATTTCGGAATTATGTGATACTTCTGATGATTACGTTTTTCTGCAATGATGAAATGTACTTATTCTTCTTTTAAAAATGCGTAAGAAACATCTGCAATAAACTGACCTTTATCCATCGTCTGTTATTATCTTTTGTGTGTGTACATATATATATACTAGCAGAATTACCCGGCACTGCTCGGGTTAAGGAGAATAATAAAATTTAAAAACGCCGTCTAGATTACGCAGCTCTCAACTGCTAGTAACTGAGATACCAACTTTCTACATTAATAACTTTCCAACCCATGCTACAATGGAACATAGATGTTAAGTGAAATGTTGAAAGAAGTGTTCAATTCATGTATGCATATAAAGTAAATACATGTAATTCAAAAATACGTTTTGTGTAGCTTATTTCGTAACCAAAAAACAGGCACAGATTATAAACAACGAAAGGCCGATTTTGGTGATACATTTGTCAGAGTTAATATAGAGCCAATCCGATGATAAATCTGACGTTGGATCTTGAAAGTTTTCAAGAATCCTGGTTCAGTTAAATCTCTTGTGGCACCAAATTGTGTTATATGTATTACTCTTTTACTCTTTTACATGTTTCAGTCATTTGACTTCGGTCATGCAGGAGTACTGCCTTTTTAGTCGAGCAAATCGACCACAGGACTTATTTTTTGTAAGCCTAGTACTTATTCTATCGGTGTCTTTTGCAGAACCTCTAAGTTACGGGGACATAAACACACCAGCATCGGTTGTCAAGCGATGTTGGGGTGGGGTGGGGGGCACACACAAACACACACTCACACATATATACATATAAATATATATACATATACATATATACGACAGGCTTCTTTCAGTTTCCGTCTACCAAATCCACTCACAAGGCTTTTGTCGGCCCGAAACTATATTAGAAGACACTTGCCCAAAGTGCCACACAGTGGGACTGAACCCGGAACCATGTGGTTGGTAAGAACGCTACTTACCACACAGCTACTCCTGCTTAATTTTGTTTTGGAAGTACTTGGAATCATAGTCAGTTGATGACAGCAATTTCTTCAATGGCTCTGAAAGTTGTAGGAATGCAGTGAGTTTAACTTTTCCACCACAGCAGCACAATGCAGGTGTCTCTCCAGGCCAGTTTTTGGCTTTACAATGTATGCACTGACATGTTATCGCACCAATGGAAAAAAACTAATGCCATCTGCATAATGAACTGCTGGATAATAATAGAAAGCAGCTTCATAAAAGTTGCTTCTCTGAGCTGTTGCAATTCTCTTTGTTCTGCAGTGGAGATTCTATTTCTTGTCAGCCGTGCATACCACTGTTTATCACTTTGAGATGCTCTGGCTTTTGTCGTGCACAATCTGTTCGCTTCATAGCATGCTTTCTTTCTGCAGCTGTCTCTCTGTCCCTGGACGGAGACATTCTTTTGGCTGACCTTGTCATTGTAGACACATTTGACACTTTCCTTCTAGACATGGTTATATACGTATACAGAAATACACGGGTACAGAAGATAGTAAGCAATGAAAATAACCAGGTAACAGAAATTATATTTCTTAATATGCGCAGAAATTAAATAAGACATTTTTACGGAAAATTAAGAATTGTACGGGTTGAAGCAAAACTTGTCAGTGAACCAGAGGGCCAGTATGAAGGAACCAGACAAAAGTCGTTAACAACAGAGAAACACAAAACCGTTGCAAAAGTAAATAAGAAATGTTTAGGGAAATTACCTAAGTGTACGGATTTAAGTGAAATTTTTGAAGTTACTTCTGTAAGTAAATTATGAACTTACTTTAATCAGTAATTCCGTAAAAAAAAATGAATAAAATAAAAGAAACGTTGCGAAAGTAAATAAGGCAAATTTAACGAGGTGTACGGATTGAAGTGAAATTTGTGAAGATACTTCTGTAAGTAAATTATGTATGAAATTACTTTCATAATTAATTGGGAACTTCTTTCTGTCAGTAATTTGTCGTTGTTGTTTGTAAATAGGCATTGAAAACTTACAGTGAAAACAATAGAGAGAGAGAGTGCGATATAGAAAGAGGGGGAGAGAGAGCTAGTTAGATAAACAAATAAGATAGATATACATCGATAAATAAGATACAGACAGATAAATACAGAGTGATAGATAGATATAGAGATAGAGACGGATAGAGAGATATAAAAAGAGAGATATAGAGGGATAGAGATAGGGAGGGAGAGAGATGGATGGAAATATGGATGTAGAATAAAATAAATGAAGTATATTAAAATATGTGTAGTCTTGTCTTTGTTTTTCCAGAAAGTACGAGAGACGCCCCCGGATATATTTCCCCACCATCTATCACCGTTGAATAATCTTCAGTTTCAGAATGCATTTTATTCGCTTGGTATCTTTAAAATGTTTTATCCGTCAAAATTATATTTCCATTGTTTTTTTATATAATACTTGGAAACTGTAGCTAGCCCAAACTTCGTTGTCGATAGTCAACGAAATGGAAATATTTTCGGACTTTTCTTACAGAAAGAATGAAAAAATATTTATCATTTTCTAATATATCTTTTTCTCTCAGCTTGATATTAAACAATTTCATTTCAGCTTAATGTTGCATGTGGTAAATATGTTGATACGCCCTTATACACTCCAAAACTGTATTATAAATATTGTGCTTACAGTATGATATTTATTCAATTTGCAATCTTGAAAATATGCGCGCTGTTTCCTCATCGGTTAAACTACCGACAGTATATAGGAGTGTATTCATGCCAGCATAAACATCCTTATGTGAAGTTGAAATATAAATAAGCGAGAGGGGACTTTAAGGAAGAGTATTGCATCTAAAATTTAATATGTTTCACGGATGAGAGAGAAATGTTATACTAGATACATAACAGTCAGTTGTATACACAGTGCAATATTTCCTGATACCTAAGAGATATACGTCAAGTATAGTAGTATATGAAATTACACAAACACAGACACAACACACACACACACATAATATATATACACATATACTGCAAACTTACTTTATCCTCACTGAAGCACGATTTCATGAGTAGTATGAACACTTTGGTTTGTCTTTCCCTGTCTATATATGTAAGTACATAGAATTATATATATATATATTCTATCATTCTTTTATTACTTGAGATGTTTCAGTCACTTGACTGGGACCATGCTGGATCATCGCCTTTTAGTCGAAGAAATCGCCCCCGCCCTAGACTTCTCTTTTGTAGGTCTGGTATTAACTTTATCGGTCTCTTAGGCCGAATCGTTAAGTTACAGGACGTAAATGCAGTAATATCGGTTCTCAAGCGATATATATATATATATGACGGGGTTCATTCAGTTTTCATCAAGTTTTAAACAGAACTCTTGATTCAATAACACTGTGTATATACTCTGTATTTGGAATGACCAATTTTAAAGACTGTTGGATTTCAAAGACTCAGAGGGTATAGGAATCTTAATAGTGGATTTACAAAGGCAACGAGCAAACTTAGTAACAATTGGATTTTTCTCACTAGGTATTGGAATCTTATATGTATACCATTCTGCCTAAACATTGGATTTACAAATACAACATCCCTGCATGCACTCTCTATTTCCTATTTTAACTAAACTAGCTGTTGCTTAATCCTCCTCTCACACCGTCTCTGATGAAGGTATATAATAAATATCCTGGAAACAGCTGTAAGACATTCTATTTATAAATGTTCTATATTATAAATGGTCTTTTATCTCATTACGAAAAGTAAATACTTATATATATAAATATATTTACGAGCATGTATATAGCGTAATACAATCGTGGATTTGTAGCCATAAGTATTGCCATCAAAACATTTGTAATATAGTAATGCTATACTCATTCAGACGTGTGTACTAAATTATACATTAAACACAATATATATATATATATATATATA
>NC_068981.1:61044815-61048566 GCF_001194135.2 Octopus bimaculoides
TATATATACACATATATTCATACGCACATCTATGTATAAGGTACATTCGATTTCTAAGATACCATTCAATTTTAAGGTGGAGTGAATTATGCTTTATAATGCAACCTTGTGTTATTTCATATAAATATTCGAAATCAATAATCTACTTCACCGTATATACACTCCATACATATAACTGCACTCCTTGAACGTCAAATCCCAGAGAACGTAGTATTAGCCGCATTATTCGCTTCCTTTTCTGAGATTTGCGTGAAAAATCACCGGAATCTTACCCCCCGTTACTAGGATTAAGCATTACGGAAGACCAGACAAATTTACCTCTTTTAACCAAGACATTAGATCATGACCGCTAAGAAAATATTTTTCTCCCTAAATATTTACTATGGATTCTTGCATTCACGGTTTTCTTAGTATCTGCTTTAAAATATTATATATACATCCATTCATCCATCCATCCTCCCTTCCATACATACTCACACACACACACACACATACACACACACACACACATGCACACAGACACGCAGACACAGACACACAGACAGACATACACACACACACACACACACACAGACACACACACACACACACAAACAGCCATTCTTCTGTATAAGTATTTGATAATTAATTTAGCTTTCTATTCTTTTTACCATTTGCTAAAATATGTTCCTCCTTTACTCTATTTTACTTCCATTAGCGCTACTGATGCAACACCTATAGCCATATCTTGTCTCCCGTTGTTTTACGTTGGATCTTAGTTATGTGGCCCGACCAGAGCGCTTATTTTCTTTATTTTCTTTATATATATATTATTTGCTTTATATATATACATATGTACAAGTAAAAGAATATAAGCACAAAAGAATATAAAACAAAGGATAGAGAGGGAAAATGGCATATACGAGGAAATTTATTGATCACAACACTCGTTTCGACACATCTTGCACCGATCCCTCTGTGTTTGTATGTACATGTTTTTGTGAGTGTATGAGTGTCTGTGTATAGATTTCCATACATGTATGCATATATATTGTTTTCAAGCTGACCCTACCGGGACGACACTTACGGGTGAACTGGGGGTGGGATGGTTGGATAATATCCATTGTTACAGTTGGCTACGCTAGTGCTGGAAAATAAAACGAAGGTTGCTTCAGGTAGGAATCCGCTGCAGTGTTGCCTGAGGATTGTACATATACGATGCTCTTAAGCATAATCAGTGATGAAAATGGGTGAATGTGTAGAGAAAAACATATTTATAAATACATGCATAGGTACATATGTGTGTGCATACACACACATACACACACAGAGGTATATAAAAGCATACACATACACACATGCAACTATATTTTCTGGCCAGCTGACGCTCACGTATACGCACCTAAATATATCAATGAATAGGCGCATGCCACATAGGTTTTAGTACGAATGTATTATGCTAAGTAAACCTCATTCGATATCGTCTTCTCAGTTCCAAGTTCATTGAGCTGATGAGTCAGTTTACGCTATCTCATAATTAGTAATAGTCGTCTATTATATAATAAATACATACGCACACACACACACACACACATATATATATACTTATATGTGTGTGAGTATATATATATATATATATATATATATATATATATATATATATGTGTGTGTGTGTGTGTGTGTGTATATATTTCTTATTTAGTACTGGGGATGTTTCCGTAATGAGGACGTACTCCTATATTTGTCTGAATGTTGGATCCTTCGGGTGCTTGCATAAAATGCGGATGTCAAGCTGATTCTGTGTGCCTCCATGTTGGTAGAGTATTTTGTCAAATGTCCATTTAGCCTCTCCGGAATGCTTCTACATGTTCCACCTATGTATATTATGTTCTTGTCTTTACAAGCAAATTCTATGCATCTTATGCCGTAGACTACATTTCTAGGTCTGCAGTTAATGCCACGTTTAATCTTGCATACCATACAGTTATCACTGGTGCATATGGTATTGTGATCTGATTGGGCTCTCTGAATTTTCAACGATCATAATGTTGAGTTTAGCCTACTTCAGAGCTTTTCTGAATCTACGGGATATTTCTCCATGGGCTGTGGACTCTACAAGCATCACTCCTACATATTTGCGGGCCTTGTACTATGTGTTCACGCTGTTTTCATTGTCACAAACTCTTTGTATCCTATTCCAGTTTTTACTTCTATATCTAGGGCAAGTACGACTGGTTTCATTATTTTAATGCTATCTAACTTTTTTCTAGAACCCCTGTGTACCCGAACTCTATCTTTCTGATCATATCCAAAGAATTGCATGCGGTGCATGAAGTTCTGTACATGTTTCGTTGCTTCATATGGTTCGCATAGTTGTGTACGTTGTTCATTATCATAACTAGGTCTGCTATCAGTATGTTGTTTTTCATGATTTGTGATAATGCTGAGTTCTTGTGAACAACATATTTAGAAGCTATAAGTTTCATGTAATTGGAGTGGAGGTGTTGCACTCTGTTGTTCACAGTCTCTAACCAAAGTTCAGTATCAGGGCAGGGAATCTATTGGTAGGCTGCCTCGTGGGGTAATCTATGGTTACCTTAATACTTTGGTGGATGGAGGTAGTTACATGCTGGATGCATTCCATTATGCTTTTCTCGGTTTCTACATTGCAGTTACTAGAGTTTATCCTGACTAGAATATTAATGCTATCTACATACCTACAGTAAAGTAAAACAGTAGTGGATTCTTCTGCTAAGCATTGTTTTAGTTTTCTGTTCCACCAAGTCATCAAGAGGCCGGCCACGTCTCCAGTCACACCGACACCAATGACTGCACCTTCAAACTGCATGCATTTTTCTTGTAAAATTTTTCTATGTAGTTCTTTAAGGTGATTTATATGCTAACCCCTATTGCAAGTGCAATCATTCTTTTAACCTGACTGTTGTTCTCAAGGTCTTGGGTGAGTGTCGTCCAGCCACTCCAGCGCTCTGCAATGCTTTTCTTCACCACTGAGGTCATGGTGGGTGGTCCTCCCCTCGGTGACCTGCTGGGGCAGAATCTACTAAGGCCACGGTTGTCTAGTTACTTTCATAGACCAGTTCCCTCGTGTTGACGTCACGAAACTCATCGTCACAGCAAATTCTGTGTCTATATATATAGGGAGAATGAAATTACATCCATACTACTCTCAACACAACCTTTCAGATCGTTGGAGTGGTTGCTCAGACAGACATACGGGAACATTTCAGGGAGTGGTCGTAACACCTGTGAGAAGAAATAGGATAGTCTATAATTGCTCGCGATATTCGCTCCGCAAACTGGCCATGTTGGGCGCCCCATAACAGTGTTTGCGTAGGCTTGATGGTCCTTATGTAAGCCGTATTGCGTAGTATCATGGCTGTTGGATGTTTGGAAATTTTGTGCAATCCGTTTCGTGTGGGCATTGAGGAGTTTTTCAACGATATTTTTGTACCTCTTTCATGTTACTCATACTATTATGCTCAAATACATAAACGAAATACATATATATATATATGTAACCGCATCATGTAACCTCGTGGGCATCGGTTCCATTTTCCTCTTTCTCCGTTCTTCCATTCTCCGAACTTTCCATCTTTCCGACGAAGGGCTACGCCCGAAACGTCATACACTCTCTCTTTCCTTTCCTGAGCGTCCAATAATACTATCCATATCACGTCCTCACTTTGTTGTTTTTTTGTTTTTTTGTTATTGTGTTTTTGAACTATATATATATATATATATATATATATAT
>NC_068981.1:61049773-61050684 GCF_001194135.2 Octopus bimaculoides
AGAGAGAGAGAGAGAGAGAGAGAGAGAGAGAGAGATGCGTACGTCCACTTTGGTCTCTCTCTCTCTCTTTCTCTCTCTCTCTCTCTCTCTGTATATATACACATACATACATACACACACACACACACATATATATATATATATATATCCATTTTGATATATTTGAAAATATGATCTGTTTACGTATACAATGATGTAGCTCCTTCATGCGAAGACCCGTGCACACCAGTGTTAAATCAACACGTTGTTGAAATATGAATATTTGACTTGGTTGGCAATGGTGATAATTAATTTACATATAGGAATCATCTGTTGTGAGACTTCATAGCTTTACGCGTGGTTCAGTTGATAATAATCATATATGCAATACGTTGTCCTTTAATGATAGGACTAATGGATATCTTCATTTTGAACATGAATATGTTAGAGAGTTTTATTAGGATTAGTCATTTTAGTAATCTCAATATTTATAAATTTTATCTGTATGCATGTGTGATTTTGTGTATGTCAATGTGTACATGTCATTGTCTTTATGTTCATCATCCAACTTATGACAGACGTTGCATCTATTATGCGGTTTGTACCTTTCGAGTAGGCCAAATATCGATCGCTATAATAGCTTTAAGGCTTCACCGGAATCGATGTGTTCCACCGATCGTAAGAGCAACTGCTCCCCAGCTGGTTTTAAGTTTTATACACATATTTCCATGCGTGCATAGATCCATACACACACACACACACACGTATAATAAATGCAATGGAGAAAACTCAAGTCAGGCAAACCACAATGAACACATGTATACGGATTTAATTTCAGATAAAAACTATCCAGAAATCATATATTTATATATTATATATAAATATATATACACACACACACACACACACACACACACACACACACACACACA
>NC_068981.1:61052088-61056008 GCF_001194135.2 Octopus bimaculoides
AGGAACAATATAAAGCATTCGGTGGCGGCGACCGAATGCTTTATATTGTTCCTTAGTTCCTGTATTATGTTCGGATTTTTTTTGTGCACCGTGCTCTTGCAGTGTACCCGGAGCTAATAATCATATGTTGAAAGAAAAGGAGAACGTAGTGGTATTTCTCAGAGAGGGTTCCATGGACTCGCTGCAGGACCGCATGAAGATGTGGCAAGTGAAGCCGCCCAGCCGGAAGAAGAACAGTTGTCCTTCACTTTCAAAGAAAGGGACAAAAAATTGGTCCAGCATGTTCATATACACCTCCGTAGTGACAGTACTGTCAATCAATATCGGCCCAATTATGCATGCCCCTGAACGAGCACGTCGAACACCACTACTTTTGTTTTAGGTGTCGCTGCTCGTAGAGAGGGTGAGGATTCTTCCACACCCAGTACCATTTCAGTTGGGAATTTACGTGACCGGAGAAATGAAACTATGCCCAATCACTAAATGTACACTGGAAAAGGTGTAGACCACCATTGGTAATGCTATTCAGAAGCGATGTGCAGCAATTTACTCGCTTGCAATGGTCATCCATTTTTAATTGCTGTACTCATATAAAAAGAGTTTCTATTTGAGACATTTCAACATCCTTTGACGAGATCTCCTGCTTATGTGAGACTGCTGCGCTATTTACATGTTGGCTTCTTTGGACTTCGAGTAATCATTTGATGAATGCTCTGAATAACCTCTGGCATTCAAACTACAGCGTCTGTTTGCTTTCGTACAGCTTTGTTTTCGTACGTTGTGCACTGACGCTGTAGCGTAGTTCGTGGTAAGCAATATTTGCATTGTTTTCCGTGCCGGAAATAAGTTACCCTGAAAATTTACTTCAAACATTGCACACATTTACTTGAAAAGAACCGGTTCTAACTAGCGTTGAATATGCCATCGTGCTGGAAAGGTTAAAGCAATCTTACAATCAACTAATGCGGTGAGAATGCAATGAGGATAACGTAGGAAACAATCGACAAGTGAGCCACGCTTGTTCAAGCAGTCAAAGAAAACACAAAGACACTTGGAAACAAGACTGGTTGCTTTTCTGTATGTATAAATTTATTTCCTTATTTACATTATGCTACGGATTTCGGGTTACGTTTTCGGGCACCACTATTTATGTGAGTGAGTGTGTATGAGAGAGAGAGAGATAGAGAGATAGAGAGACAGAGAGAGAGAGTGAAACTGTGCTTGTGTATGTGTGTGTTTGTGTGTATGTGTGTGTGTCCGTGTATTCACATAGAATGTGCATACATTGCACTTATGAATGCACGCTTACACGCATGGCAAGCGGCACATTCTACACAAGGCCTGTCAAAAACGCGGTCAATTTAAAACACAAATGTGGCTCGCGTGTGACGTGGCTCGAAATGCAAAAATAAGGGACTCCCAAAAATTTCGAAAATAAAAATAATGGATAATAATTTAATCAATAAAAATAGCGTTACTGATGAGCAAACAAAAGACTTTTAATGAATTTTATTTAATAAAGAATTGATATAACAGAAACTTCTCTTGAGAACCTGTTTTGAAAAATATGCAGCCTCTATGGTAATGAGCAATGTGTCCTATAGGGTCACTGCATTTTTACATTAATTGTTAAAAATCATTTGTAATGCAGTAGTTTCCAATTAATCGACAATCAATCGAACTTGGAACAATCCACGCTAGATTCTGTTTTATGACCTATTATAACGCCTTGAGTTTAACAGTATTTATTGTCTAGTATGCTGTCTTCATGCAATGGATCTCAGTTATTATCTCCTAGCATTAACAACACAGATTAGTGTTGGTCAATGATGTTCGTGACTGGATATTATAACTTAAGCAATGCAGCGGAGGATCATGGACGTTTCTCTTACGATTTACTGCTAATTGTTTGTTTGAAGCTTTAGCTATGGATTGTAATAGCATATTTTAATATCGTCACTGTACTAATGGAGGGAATTTTCTCATATCCTGTATTTATTATCACGTTATAAATCATGGTATAAATATATCATGCAATATCTCCAATATGGCATATGGACAAATAATTTACAGGGATGTAATTCAAATGCGATCCATAAAACGATGCATGTATTCATAACATAATTGCAATATACATTGCTTAGGAGTGTTAGAGAATATGAAACTCATTGTACAGCTTTAAAGGTATCCTTGAAAATCTTTGCTAATTTCAAATATTAGAAGCGTTAATTCTCTTGAAATATTCATGATGGTGTAAATTATATAATTAAGAAATCTTGATTTGAAATGCATGGAACATAACTTCTGCTGACATTATTCATTCACATACACAGGGACTAAAAATCATTCAGCATTAAAATGCAGATGGTTCATAAGCTGAAGCCATCACATTACGTTCTTATATTGTAATATGCAGGCAGACTTTGCCACGTGATGAAAATGACACTGTTTTGAGTCAGATTTAAACCAAATACGGTACCGTGTTTTCTATACCGTGATCCTTGACCTACTACAATTATTAAACTCCTTCTGATGCACGCAAAGAGAATGTTACCAAGTCTCAAAAATAGTGAACACAAGTATGTATATTAAGATCATTATAAAATTGTCCCAACACACTTATAAAAAGGTGGCCATGATTCTAGTGGAGAATATCGCTTCCAATATATTTGATTTCGATTTTGATTCGTTAGTATCATCTTCCATGAGAACAGGTACACCAATACCTTCTGGTTGAAATGTACTACAGGCTAGCAGATTGTGGAAGTTGAGGATAAAATTGCGCCTAACACCCAAACTACAATCCTTCACTACAAAATGGATTGCATATGTATTCATTCTTACACGCGCACGCAAAGACAACACACATATACATACATATTTACATTATATGAATGGTAAATGTGACTGCTTTTACCATCATTGAGTTTATTGCAATCTTGATTTGTAATGTTTAACAGTGAATTTTCTGTTAGGGAATAACTCTCACCAGACGGAATATTGGCTTTAATTTTCAAATACCTTTTACAATTCGTTTATCATTTAGTATACAAGATGGTAATATGCATGGAGTAATATCATCTAAAGAAACAATGATGAAGAGATACTGAGAGAGAGAGAGAGAGGTTATGAGAGAGAAGGGTGAGTAAGAGAGAGAGAGAGAGAGAGACAGAGAGAGAGTGTGTGTGTGGTGAGTAAAAGAGAGAGAGAGATAAGGGCAGACAGAAAAAGAGAGAGTCGTTTTGACAATATTAGAGACAGTAATTAATAGAGAAGGTGAGAGCATCTGCGCACAGATCCCAAATGCAGTACAGAATAGCAAGCAGAATCCAAAATGAAGCAGAAGATAAAAAGCAAAGAATTTAAACTATTAAAATTTGGCCGCAATATTTGCCGTTGATAACCATGAATGAAAAATCAAAGAGTAGACGATAGAAAACAAGTAGCTCCAACAAGAATAAAAATAGTAATGCAGGAAACAGCAATTTTCAGCAATCAAATATAGCGTAATATGTGAGCTTTTGGTACAACGCATTTTCTTGCAGAAAGATCTAGTGATATCACATTCTATAAATATTTCCATAACTTTGATGTTCGTAATCCTGAACACTGATACACCAGAAAATAATTGAAACGCATTATATAATATAGTCAAGTCAGCGTATTTATTTCCAATTTTAAAATATTACATCTTAAAATTCAGTGTTTAAATTTGCTAGAATGTAAACTGAAATAATTGTAAAATATATTTACTTTGCAGACCATAGTCATACTTCTCATGTCAGTCAGAAAATAACCACAAAACTGGGTGATGAAAAACGAAGTGATAAAATGTATGGATTTTATTCCACAATAGCTGATCAGGCATCACGTCAACAAAGGATGTGCTACTTACATCCATATGGATATATATATATATA
>NC_068981.1:61056377-61063381 GCF_001194135.2 Octopus bimaculoides
GTGTGTGTGTGTGTGTGTGTGTGTGTGTGGTGACGCAGGAGTGCCTGTGTAGGTGCAGAAGTGGCTGTTTGGTAAGTAACTTGCTTACCAGCCACATGATTCCGGCTTCAGTCCCACTGCATTATTTATGGGTTGTCCCAATATACAGTAGAATAATAAACTGAAAGTTGTTGGTACAGTATCATATTTGAAAAAATGAGGGGAGATGGATTTTGCGGAGATAATATTTATGTTAATAATAAGGTTTAGTGAGTTACTGTTGTTTGAAACTCAAACAACAATTAGCCGTTTTCAAAATGAAAAATATATGTTTTACTGATTACTTAAAAGGTGGGATGAACATATTCTAACATTGATTTCGTCATCAAGAGTCCTCTTGAAAGTTAGTTTACTTGCAAGATATTTATTCCCAGATATTTAAAAAAAGTTCTGGCCTATTTTAGTGGGTCATCGTGAATTATCACACTTGAATCTTGATTATGTTTTGCCTGGGGCAGAGGTTGGAATTCATTTAGTATACATTTAGTCCACTTTGAGCTTTTAAATCCAAACCAAACGATATTAAAGGAGATCTACTGCGAGCAGCTTCAGAGTCTTAAGTCAGCACTAGGAGATAAACGACCATCTTTGGTTCTAAAACGAAAGGTATTATTCGATCAGGATAATGTTCGGCCATATGCAGTGAGGATGACATTCCAAAGGCTGGATCATATCAATGGGAAACGATGCCCCAGCCACATATTCGCAGGACATTTCCCCATTTGATTATCACTTATTCTGTACTCTTCAAAATCAGTTCGAGGGAGAAATATGAATTCAGTAGATGGAGTCAGAACAGTACTGGATAAGTATTTTTTGTCACAGACAAATGAAATTTGGAAGAGAGGCCTTGCAAGTCTACCGGGTAGATGGAAATGCATTGTAGAAAATGAAGAATATTTTAGATTAAAATTGTACTTTGTGCATCTTAAATTTCAAGGGTAAGATAAAAGTATAAACAACATTATTAATGGGATGACCATATATATATATATATATATATATATATATATATATATATATATATATATAAAGCGGTTGTATACTGTCAACTTAACGTGATAGTCCCAATAAAGGAATCATACTACTGCTATGTAACCCTAGGACGCTGGACTGCTTCCTGTCGGCCTTGACACATTTCCTGTTTCCTTATGTTTATGAGGCGGAGACAAGCACCTCCAGCCAGCCTAGCCTGTAAAAGAGCATGTTTCTGAGTCTTTGCTCGTCATCAGCCTGAAGTAGCACGACCAGCTGGCTGAAGATGCCTGTCAGTCGCTCACAAACATATATATTTCTAGTGAAAACATATTCACTGACTACAATAATTAGATCATTTCTAATTTGACAGGACTTTAGAAAGGTTAGTGACATCAGATACTAGGGAAAATGAAGATGGAAGCATGAAAGCTGTAGTTCTTGCTTTGCGTTCCTTATTGCCGCTTGAGAAAAGTTAGAGTCAAATAAAGAAGGAAGAATTAGCCATCATATTTGCGGTAAAGAAATTCCATAAAATATTCCGTTTGCTAATAGACTACCACCCATTATTTTCGATTATTTTCGGTTATTCCTACACATATAGCCAACAGATTTCAGTGCTAGGGAATGAACCCACTGAAATATAACTTCAAAATTGAGTATTTGCCTTCTAAAAAATTGGAACATGCAGATAATTTGTCAAGGTTAATACCATAATACAGTGAACCACCAGAAGATATAGTGATAGCGGCATGAAGAGGCGAAAATGAAATAAAAGGTATATTGGGCAACGTTGTGCGAGAATTGCCTGTCATATTGGAAGAAAATTAAGCCAGAATCGGACGAAATTATCATGAAAATTCAAAAGACATGAGGTCATAATAAACAAATCGAAAATACGTGTTACTGGACGTAAGATAATTTCGAACTTGTATTCGATGTGTGATAATGGGCTTATGTATGCACAGAGGGTCGTAATTCCTGTCTCACTACAAAATCAAATGTTAAAGTTATTCCACACTAGACATCCAAGAATTGCTAGGATGAAATCACTTACAAGAAGTTATGTTTACTGGCCGATAATGGATCTAGATAGTGAGAAGTTCGTAAAATCCTGCATCGAAATCACCACCTACAAAATTCCAACCTTAGCCCAAGACTGATATTCCATGGGCAAGGCTACATATAGACTTCACAGGACCATTAAACGGATCATATTATCTAATACTGATAGATAGCTTTACAAAATACTCAAAAAATGTGTAAATGGAGAAAACCGACCTCCACAGTAACAGTGGATTTTCTACTCGAAGGTTTTGCAAGGGAGGTGTTCCGGATACCATAGTCTTCGATAACGGTACAAATTTTGCTGTGAGTGAACTTTAGAAATTTTTCAAGATGTTTTCAAATGAATATATCACTATTCCGTACCACCCAAGATTTGATTTCCTTTTCAAACAAAGAGAGAGGTTCACAATTTAAACCAACTTCACTTGTGCCTCTGATAATCTAATTTATGTAATAACCTACTCAGGCTGTGGACATTACTATATAGGAAAGATGAGTTCGTCATTGAGACGGAGAACCACTCTACATAAAGAGCAGTTCCGTTTCCCGCAATAGAGACATATTTCTTTAAGTGAACACATGAGAGATAATAGGGACAAGTCACTAATAAGAAATTCTACAAGAAACCAACGTAGGGTTAGGAGAAATTTTTTCTACCCAGTAAATAGAAACGTCCAAGAAACTTCCTCTACCCCCCCCCCCCAGGAGAAGCTCAACCTATGGATTCTCAACCTATTTACCTAGACAACATCAACTCCTCCACATCTCAAACATAATTAAGCAACCCAACAATTTATTCCCACAAAGAAACCCGAACGACGTACTTCCAACCAATTTACCCAGACAGCAAAACTAACCACCTAGCAATCACAATATAACAAATAATAACAATAATAAAACTGATGTAATTAATAACAAAAATAATACTGATAACTTATCCCAACCATATTACAGTAAACATTTTTAAGACCGAGTGGAGAGAAGCAAGAACACACGTTGGAACAAATTTTATAGGAGAAACCCAAAGTAATAAATTTATCAAAGAAAACTCTGTGTGTAACAAAAAATAGTATACTAGCTAAAGGATTATAATTTACCCCAATCCCATAAAGACCTAACTAGAATGAAATTCAAGACAATATTTCGGAATTCTGCAGAAAACTATGACTACTGAAGCATTAACGGACTACAACAACGGAGATGAGTCACTGGTTGAAAACAGAAGTAATTATCTTCCACCTAAAATTAGGAATAAAATACTAAATGACATGTGTGACCATGTCCGAAGTTTCCGATATACTTTCCATAAATGAAAAAGTAATTCGAACTTCAACAATCTAGAATGGAAAAATCTAATTGAACTACAAAACTATAAAGACCTGACAATTGAAGAAGCAGATAAAGGAAGTGATGTAGTCCTGATGGACAGAGAATACTATAAAACCTAGCATTATCCATACTAGAAAACGATACCTTCTATAAAAAACTTGTAACCTATAAACAACAAAAAACAATGAAAAATCTTGCATCCTTAATACTTCTACATGGAAAAGTCCTGACAGAAAAAGAAATAAATTAAATCATGAACTTTAAATGTAAACCTAGACTTTTTTACGGCCTACCTAAAATACACAAGAGCAAGATAATCAATGAAGCCTGCAAACAATCACCAGGCAAATACATAAATATCCAAGCCCCAGAAGACTTAACTTTAAGGCATTATAATAGCTGGCCCAGCCTGTGAAACCCACTGCCTAAGCAATTTTCTAGACATCCTACTGAACGCCTTGCTGAAATACATCAAATGTTTCATTAGAGACGATTTAGACATGTTGAGAACCTACCAAAAACAAATAAACAAGGAGGAATTTGGTTTCCTTCGATGTTATCAATCTTTATACCAACATCCCACATGAATATGTATTAAAGGGAATGAAATTCTGATTGGAAAAGTATCCCGAAGTGCTTCCTAAATGCATAAATCAGGTCCTTATCATTGAATCATTAAAAATTATGCAACAAAACAATTATTTCCTATTTGATGACACCTACTATCGTCGAAAAATTCGGAATTGCAATGGGAACGAAAGAAGCCCCTGTTATTGCGAACCTGATAATGGGTTATTTTGAATTCGCTATAAATGAAGTGTCACTGTAAAAACATGGTTATCCATAAGACAAAACTGGAATATATACTTGGATGGCTATTTTATCATATGAAAGGAGACCATTGATAAATTCAAATCAACGCTAAATGATATAAACCGCAATATTCAATTCACAATTGCATATAGCAAAGAACAGCTCTCGCTTTTGGATATTGTGATAAAAAAAGTTAACAATCAAATTATAACTGACATCTATCATAGACCAACGGACTCGATGCAATATCTTCTTTTTAGCTCATGCCACCCGAAACACATCAAAATAAATATCCGCTTTAATTCGGCAAAAAGGATTTGCACAATAGTGTCTGATAGAATTACATGGGACCTTCGTCTTCAAGATTTCAGAAGAACAACAACTGAAAGACAATATTCACCCTCACCTATAGTGAACATAGAGAGAGATGTGCAGGTAACATCAAACCAAATTTCACATTTTTTCCATTCTACCGGTGCAAAGATACAATTTCTATACAAGAACGTGTGTGTTTTTTCTCTGTGTGTGTGTGTATGTGTGTGTGTGTATGTGTGTGTGTGATGTCTGTGTGTGCGAGTGTGCATGTGTGTGTGTGTGTGAAAACCTCCAATTTTTCTGTACACTGCCAAAGACACATAATGATAAAATCTATGTAAATGTATGTCTTCAAAAAGGAAGCGGACACCCTTCCAACCACTATACCAGACATCTCGACATGAGATATATATGACTGCCGCGTTGTCATACTTTTCATATATGAAATGGGCCAACAAACAAGAGAAAATGTCTTTCTGTTAGATGTAACGAACTGTGATACTGAGTAGAGTAAAAGAAGAATCGTGACCTACGTTTGATAGTTCATGATTTCTCAAGCGGAAAGGTAGAGGGTGCAAAGCTAATCTGGTGTTGATTAGTTGTCAGCGAAGTGAAAACGAGAAAAGAAATCGTATACCATGATATTCGACATTCTAATGACTCTGTCACCTGACCACGTATATTTAGTGAGTTGCTACAGTTAGTGTGCATCATCTAACGTGAATTTATGTCCTGATAACAGAATCTTACTGAAATTTATCGAATGTTTAGATTCGTTATTCTGCAGATTTGTTACTTTTAAGATAATTGAATATACAAAAAGTTAACTTTTTGAAAAATATCTATGTATCATGCAATCCATGACTTTACAAACATTTAGGAATACTGCATTAAACGTAATGTTCTGAAAGTCTGCAAGAAACTTATTTTCAAAAGATAACCAAGATATTAGTTAAACATTCTAATTCTCTATAAGATTAGTGTCTGCGGAATTTTCACTTTTCTGGGTACCACATACCAATTTCAACGATAACTGATAAGTTGATGTATTGCATTCAATGTCTGATTAGAGTATCTCCCAGGAGAAAGTTACGTATTCTAAGTTTCTATTTTCAAAGTATATGAGAACTTTCAGAACTGTGATATAAGTTACATTCCGGAAGCATTTAACGATTAGCAAACATAACTTTTGCCAGCAAGGAATTCTTATCGCTGATGACAATTATAATAAACTGGATGGTAATTTATACTTCCACCTTTAAATGTATGCAGCTAGATTCCTTACACATGCATGCAACTTCGTCTCTGCCTAAGATAATCAATGTAGGATCAACTTTGTACTTTCAGTGAATAAATTTTCCCTATGAAAGAATGGTGCTTAACGGATCATTAGGTTCATTGTTCAATAACTTTACCTCATATATATTTGTATTTATAGAGCCTCGGGTTTCTGTAGAAAATGAAAAAAAACTTTATATTTACTACTTGATGTGAGATATAAACGGTAGAAAGAAAATTAGTGACCTGTCTTTGAGTATTTAAAATATCAGCGTTATATTTTGCAGAAACGGGATGTGATTTCCGTTTCATTAGATGAAAGCAAATGAATGCATTTAAATGCTATCACAGTTATGAATTTTACTAATGTCCAAATATTACATATATTTTTCGTGCTCTTCTATCTATGAAATCAAAATACATGGGAAAATGTCTACGTTTCACAATGTATAATATTAGATTCAACTAATATTACTTGCATTGTGTTCATGGCGTGTTAATCTAGAGAGCGTTCGTCAACAAATCATATAGATTTCAGAAATAGTATAAAGAAAAAAATGCTATACATCATAAATTCTTAGAAAATAGATATATTCAATCCCAGCGGACTTTATGATCTCTAACTCAAATCTGTTGAAAATGTCCGCCAAGGGAACACCGTTTAGCCTCATTTGTATTCTCTTCAATAATGAAAATAATAATGATGATGATGATGATGATGATGATGATGATGATGATGATGATGATGATGATGATGATGATGATGATAACAATGATAATAATAATAATAATGTGCATCTCTGATCAGAAGCAGAAATATTGGGGGAGAATCATAGCCATGTGTTGAAAGGAATTCTTTGGGGTTTGAATAAATCACCTTTGGAAACGGTTGTGTTGCTCAACATTCTTAAACAAATCTATATTCAGGGACCTTTTGATCAAGATGGGCTACTCGACCTGAAGAAAATTCTAACTGTGCCCCACCTACGAGGTCATGCGTTGTTTCTCTTTCTATGAGATCACCATGTCACGCACATATGGTTGTGATGCATGTACCTGGTGTACCCTTATCAGACGGGTAGTCATGATGGGTATAACGGGCTTTGTATCTTTTACCCCAGTGTCACTTTGATGGCATGCACTGCTTTCTCACTCAATAATAATAATAATAATAATAATAATAATAA
>NC_068981.1:61063484-61064573 GCF_001194135.2 Octopus bimaculoides
AAGAAGAAGAAGAAGAAGAAGAAGAAGAAGAAGAAGAAGAAGAAGAAGAAGAAGAAGAAGAAGAAGAAGAAGAAGAAGAATATTAATAACTGCAGCAACAGTAATACCATTTATGGATACGAGGTGACGGGTGCTTGGTACCAATATACATCAGAAAAGGTAATGGACGAAAAGGAGAAGGCAAAAGTCCTCTGAGACTTTGACTTCCAGATAGACAAGATATTAGATAGACAAGGTATTTCAACTCAGAATGTAAAGACGGACGAAGTGACGCTAAGCATTTCACCCGGCGTGCTAATGATTTTACCAGCATGCCGGATTATTATTATTATTATTATTATTATTATTATTATTATTATTATTATTATTATAGACTTCGCACACTATACAATATCGTGAGGTTGTTGATTGTAGATATTTTGTCTACCAGGGGTTTTATACTGTTTGTCAAGTCGTAAAAAGGAACCCAGACAGACAGCACTTTACACAATATGCGTGCAGTTCCAAGTAATGACGACGTTTGCAATACATCTAGATAGTAAGGTATTTTTAAGGTTTTCAGATAATTACTATTATTATTATTTATTTATTTATTTTTTGAGTGAGTGAGAGAGCAGTGCATGCCATCAAAGTGACACTAGGGTAAAATATACGAAGTTCAGTATACTCATCATGACTACCTGTCAGATAAGAGTACACCAGGCACATGCATCACAACCATATGTGCGCGACATGGTGATCTCATACCAAGATAAAAAGCACATGACCTCGTAAGTGGGGCGCAGTTAGAATTTTATTCAGGTCGAGTAGCCCATCCCGCTCAAAAGGTCCCTGAATAAGGTTTGTTTAAGGATGTTGAGTAAAACACCCATGTTTCCAAAGGTGAATTATTCAAACCCCAAAGAATTCCTCTCAACACATGTCTATGATGCTCCCCACTACTTCTGCTCATGATCAGAGATGCACGTATCGTCAGCCACCAAGGGACATGCTCAACTGGTTAAGGTCAAACAACTGACAAGCAAATATGTGGTATTAAGCACAATATTTGCTGTAGCCCGTCTTTTATACCAAAACAAAACAATGTAC
>NC_068981.1:61067818-61072592 GCF_001194135.2 Octopus bimaculoides
GGGTATATTGAGCTTCGTATATTTTACCGCAGTGTCACTTTGATGGCATGCCCTGCTCTCTCACTCAATAATAATAATAATAATAATAATAATAATAATAATAAGTCGGTGAGCTGGCAGAATCTTTAGCACATCGGGCCTAATGCTTAGCGGCATTTCGTCCATCTTTACGTTCTGAGTTCAAATTCCGCCGATGTTGACTTTGCTTTACATTCTTTCGGGGGTCGATAAATTAAATACCTGTTGAACAATCTGGCCCATGTAATCGACTCATACCCTCTCCCAAAATTGTTGTCCTTGTGGCAAAATTGGAAATCATCTTGATTATTATTATTATTGTTTGTCTTAGGTTCGATCTTATAACTGTAGGAATAATATGGATAGCGTGTTACTACCTGTAGCCTTGGGTATCCACAAGTTTTCATCAGCCTTTCAAGTGATTAGAACCCTCCTAATAATCTTTGCTATTTCGAGGAGACAAACGTTCTGTAGGGCCTCTGTCGGGCATTCTATTTCAACCTTATTCAGCAATTTGTCTCACGGCCTTTACTGTTTTCATGCCCCAAATTCTTCCTACTTCAAATTTTAAGGGATTGTATTTTCTTTTGTTTTCTTGTATATTCTTCCCCTTCCTTTATGATGTGGAATCAAACGTGCATGTTGTGTCGATAAGACAACAAATTCGCTTTTCCTTATCTAAAATCGTAATGTCTGGTTTATCATTATCTAATTTATTGTTGCTTTGAATGTCAATGTCCAACAAAATCTTACATTTCTCTAAATTCAATGTACTTTCGACTCGATGAGTGTACCATGTGTTTCCAGCTTCAAATCCCCATTTCTGGCACTGTTTTCAGTGTATAACTATTATAACCTGGTCGAGTCCCCATGTCTTATATTCTTCCCGTGCCAACTTGTGATATTCTTCCACATATACCACTGTATCGTTCCACAGGCTCTACATTTTTATGACACATCCTCCCCATATATTCCTTTTCTCAAGTTCATCTTGGGTTGCTAGAATTAGGCTCTCTCTTACCATTAAAAAAAAATAAACCTAGGATTTTGTTCCACATACGTCTTCAGTGACTCTCCAAAACTAGCCATGCTGATGTTTCTCTTCTATCTATCTGACGTGCTTTCTTTGTATTTCATTCTTGTGGTTTTCTCCTATTACGCCCTTCTTTACTTGTTCTTTATCAACTGTCTTTAGCATTCCGCTGTACTGCTCTGTAAATACTCTACTAGACTTTTTCGTTCCATCTGTCACATTCTTCCACTGCTATTAGGTCTTTCACCTTGGTCTCTCCTTAAGTACAGCCGGTAGATATCAGTTTTCGGATGGTGGGTACGATGCATCATCAACAACTTCCTAGTCTTTCTGTCAAATGCCTTTATATCGTTTCTGGTCCAGTCTATAATTCCAAATCCATATCAACCAATACTTTACTCTTTATAAGAGTCTGGCTAGTCAATTCTTCCAATCCCGCAGGAGTGTGTTGACTCTCCTCACATATACCCCTTTGAGACTGACTTCTGTTGGAAGTTAACATTATTTTTATATATTTATTTTTTCTTTCATCACAACTTTCATTTTTGAGATTTTCCTCCTAGGCAACTGTAATATTTCTTCCGTTTAGGCACTACTATCAACCGTTCTATTTGTTTCCTCTTTCTTGTGCTGCTACGATTAGGTTCGATTTCTTCCGCCATTAGAACATCAAAAGTGTCATAACACACTTCCATGTGTATCTCTTCTTTTTTCTGTATATATTCTTTTTAGCTGGTTTATTAAATGTCTTTTGTGTTCCCATGTTTTGCCTCTTATCATATATGTCATTTTGCTTATTCTTTTTGTTACTACTCCGTCTTCCCAACCTTCTCTTTCATTTTATATATTTTGTAAAACACCTTGTCACAGATATTAAAATGATTTATCGTATAGTTAGTGTTTTCTCTATTTATTTCTCTTACTGGCAACAGCTTGTCGAAAACTGACATTATTTTTCGAGCAAATATTAGTTCCGCAGGCGACTTCATCCTAGAACTTCCTGAATGTCTAATGTGGAATTCCTTTAACATTCGAGATAGGCATTAAAACCCCCTGTGCATACATAAGCACATTATCACATATCGAATATAAATACGAAACTGTGTTACATTCAACCACATGTATTTTTTATTTGTTTTCTTATGATAAACTCGTCCGCCTCTGCCTTAATTTTTATTTCTTTCATTGTCACAGGCAGTTCAGGTACAACATTGTACAATATATTTATTATTTAATTTTCGGCTTTGAACGCCGCTTTGACTGTGTCCTCTATTGGGTCACTGTATTTTGGTATTAACCTTGATAAACCATCTGCATATCTCAATTTTTCGATAGCAAAAACTCCGCTTAGATGTCGTAATTCAATAGGATCGTTCCCCGACGCTGCAATCTGTTGATCTATAAATAAGCGATAATGGGCGGTAGCCTGTTTGCACACGGAACCTTCTTCAATGTATAAATTTATGATTTTTTTTTATCGTAAATATGATGGCTAATGCATCTTTTTCTATTTGAATGTAACTTTTCTCAGCCGACAATAATGAATGCGAAGCATGAGATACTGCTTTCAGGCTACCATTTTTAATACCACTTTCACTAGCATCTGCTGCCACTACTATTTCTAAATTCGGGACAAAATGCGATATCGACAATTACGTCGTTAAGAGGTTTTTAATTTCTTCAAAAGCATTTGGCATTTGTCCTACCGGTTCCACTCAACGTTTTTTTTTTTAACAAGTTAAATGATGCATATTCACTATGTATAACTGGTAGTAATTTGTGAGCTCCCAAAATACTTCTAAAGTTCTAATGTTTATTTGGGGAGGCATATTTGTTTATTGGTCTGGTCTGGTTTTTTTATTGCTCGGGTCTGGTCTGCGTCCATTTTCATCAATTATCTGCCCTAGATATTTTATTCTTGACATAAAATATTCACACTTTTCCTCGCTGTGTTTAAACACATAATCTTTTATTCTTGCTGATCCGAGATTTACGTTTTATGAGTATGTGGTCATGGAAAGGCTACACTGCAATCCGAACCGCCGATGCATGTCCATAATGTCCATAACTTGTTTGAAATACCAACAAATGTCAGCAACTTTGGAAAAGAAATTCCCCCATTCAACTTCCTGAAATATTCCTCCGGACTTGGGTAACAGGTAGTTATATGGCATCAACCATTCGTTTAATCCCGTTGAAAAATCAGCGCATACTCGGATTTTATTATTTTTGTTCTTGACATAAACTGTTGGGGATATCCATTTTGTATAATCAATTTTTTCATAATGCCAAGTTTTTCCAGTCTATCCAATTCTTCGTTGAGTTGTTTCAACGCTGCTAAAGGTACCATTATTTTTTGTTAAAATGCCGGTATAGCGTTTTCTTTCACTTGAAAACTTCGCTTCTGTTTTGTTACAAACACAATTCCTGAGAAAATACTTCAGGAAAAATTATTTTTAATCACTTTTTTTAAAGCCGCCGACGCTTGATTTGTACTAGCGGAAGAACCGTTCACTTATTTACAAAACAATATTTATAAGGAGGTCTCATAATTTAAATAGTTCCATCCAGTCTCTTCCAAATAAATTTGTATTTTTCAACACACAAACTTTGGCTTTCAAGGCGTTTCCACGAAATGTAACACCACTTATCATGGTGCATTATGCTGCGTACACCAAATGGGCATGTTTACACGCCCAACTTTTCGTATGGATCATAACATTCCTTTTATGATTTGTGATGTATTGATGTAGGGGATTACTAGAAACATGCACATGTTTTTGTACGCCATTTTGTCAAACGCAGTAACAGTGAATTACAATTAAAAGAAATCGCAAATGACATAGCCAAAATTAGCAAGGAAACTCATACTTCCACACATAATTTTAGCCACCAAAATAGAATTTCTGATAGAATTTCTGTAGTAATTAACTGGCACCGAAACTGGCTGGTATTCCAAAAGTGTAGCATGAAAGTTACCAGCATATTTCAGAAAATATATCCTCGCTTCAGACAAATATTCCCGCAGCCGCATATTGTAGTTTTTAGACGCAGGAAAAATATAACAGAAATATTAACACTGCCTCTAACGCCAAGAAAACTACCGTTGAATTTCCTGAAAACTGCACCATCAAAAACGGCCGCAAGAGAGTTGAGTCATGTTCATTGTGCAACAGCATGTGTCAAATCAATTCCATCGCAAATCATAACAGAAATATTATGATTTGTACAAGGGAGACGAGTAAATATTCCCATTCATACGGGTGAGACGTGTAAAGATTCTCATTCATTGTACGCAGCAGAATGCACCAAACATGTTTTATGGTGGATGTACAATTTTGTCGCTCAAAAGCCAAATCTATTCCCGACCCGTACTACGATGTATCGCAAGAGGTAGATGATGTCAAAGATACACCTACCGAGGATCGCACTGGATAGTGCCTCCCTCAATGCACTATCGTCAATAAGCACCAGCTATTTGGCGAGCGCCTTGACGAAAATCCTTTAAATTAGTGTTCAGTAGTGTTATGGGTCTGAAGCTTTCCAGATTTGTTGACGTACTCTGTGTCCGCTATCCGAATCCAGACTTGGATCCTTCATATTTCCGTGCATGCATCGTGACTCAGACAAAGTAACCTTCGTGTTACACGTTAAAAGATGGTATCGTGCCATTCTTGCCAATAGTACGTCGTTTGTTACCCTCTTGTACGTGCCACTTCTAAA
>NC_068981.1:61072729-61077519 GCF_001194135.2 Octopus bimaculoides
TAGTTACTAGTATATATTTTATTCTATTGCTTTCTAAAATAATCTCCTTGCTAAAACTAGCTGGGTGCTAGCTCATGTCAATTTTCGCTTAAGTAGTCTCTTAAACCGATCCCTGAAATCTTTCCACACTTGAAATGTCACGTTCATCTTCCACTAACTGGGTTCTTATCTTATTGTCTTTTCTAAGTTTACTGTAAGGGTCCCGAATTTGCAATCGGACTTGCGAACGATCCAAAAATATGAGCAATTTACTATGCCTTTCTACTAGCTTAATAAAACTGCTATCTAACTATAACCTGGATGAAGCACTGCGATTTAACATAGTTCATTTTGGTATAACATCTGGTTTCTGGCCATTCTCGAACCGCCCCCACCTGCCCGCACTCTCCGAAACAGAAAAATATACCTCAGACATTCCTACCTTCTTCCGAAGTAACCGAAACATGGAATTTCATTGACACTCCTGTTCATTTTTGTCTGGAACATGTTTCTATATTTGTTATTTCTGCGTGCCCACTAGCATAGTCATTACACTGGCCTGGTTCCAATGAAGCTGTACGTTTGAAACCCTGACTTTGTGGCGGATAATTACCACAGTCCTATAGTGGCTTTCTAGGCAGATCAACACTACAGATGGCCACACTTTTTCCAGGTAATTTTATATTGCGATTGGGGAAGGGTATTGTAGAATAATTTCTGCGCAGTTAATGCACCATATATTATTGTTCTTTTTTAGTGCAAACCACTTTTCTCCTCTGGGATATCCAGGACACCATTTCGAATATTTTTCTGATATTTTTAATGGCTTCCCCCTTTTTTGTTTGCAGTGAATTTCTTTGCAATATTTGTAATGGAAGTTTTTTTTTTCCTTTCAATGGGTATTTCAGTTACTATTATCGTTACTGATGCTATATTTGTAAAAGCTTTACTGTTGTCATCATTGTTGACATTGATGTCGTAGTCAGCGCGATACATGATGTCTTTACTGATGGTTATACTAAGTTTGTCGTTGGTGGTGGTGCTGCTGCTGGTTTAGTTATTGTTGATGTTGTTGTTGTAGTTGTTGGTATTGTTGGTTGTGCTGCTAATGTCCGTAGTTATTTGCTAATGCCAATGGGATTGGAAACTACCATGCATGGTTTTATTCTATGAGTGAGGTCGTTTACGCACGAGGAAGGTATTACATTCTCTCCTACGACTACCCCTATATTTAAATTTGTACTGACTGTCTTTCGAAAAATATTGATTGAATATACATATATCAAAATGTTTTCGGAACAGGCGGATCACTCGTTCTGTAATTGACGCGGGGGGAAACGATACCTGAATGCACCCGCAAAACAATAGTTACAATTTCATCGGGCAAAAACGGCAAAGGAAAAAATAATTTGGAGAGAGTTCAACTGTGCTGTTCCGAGCGTGGTTTCCACGTGTGATACCAATGCCACTAATAATAATCCTTTCTACTAAAGGTTCAAGGCCTGAAATTTTGCGGGAGAGGACTAGTCGATTACATCAACCCCAGTGCGTAACTGGTACTTATTTCATCGACCCTAAAATGATGAAAGGCAAAGTCGACTTCAGATGACAGGAAGGACGAAATACCGCTAAGTATTTTGCCCGATGTGCTAACGATTCTACCAACTCGCACAACAGAACGATTGCAAATAATAATAATAATAATAATAATAATAATAATAATAATAATAAGAATAATAATAATTGTGATAATTAATAATGATTTCATTTATTTGGCACACTGGTGATGCAGACAGACTTAAAGTGTTGGGGTTCGCATATAATGAAATGTTTAAAAAAAAAACGAAAGGAAAGTAAGTATACACGGTATACAATGAAAAAAGGGACATATGCATAGTTATAAAGCCTTAAAAAAGGTGGCGTGGAGGATGATAGAGATGTGGCCTTTCTGATACCGGTAAGGATAATCGAGGAACCTTACTCTCCAAAATATCCCAGAAACCCCCAAAGCAAGTGCTCTCTCCAATAATAATAATAATAATAAATAATAATAATAATAATAATAATAATAATAATAATAATAATAATAATAATAATAATAATAATAATAATAAGAAGAAGAAGAAGAAGAAGAAGAAGAAGAAGAAGAAGAAGAAGAAGAAGAAGAAGAGGAAGGAGAAGAAGAAGAATATGATCATATTAAATATTGCGTGTGAAATACTTACAGAATGGCGATAACATATACTGTTGATAAGATCCAAATTTAGATATTCAAATTCTGTAATGATTAAGTTTCGCCTACAATATAAATGAAATGCAAATAGTATATATGTAATTAGTGAAAATAGAATTGTTTTGTTCGAGCAGAAATGAATGACAATTCTATAGATGTATAGCAATGTAGAGCAATGTATAGAAATGCCAGGTTACGTTCATAGTTATGATTTGGAAGATTCTTGATGCGAAAACATGAGAAGGACAAAATGGAATAAGCAAGAGAGGAGAAAACACATGAGAGAGAATCAATGATGAGGTCACAGAATATGTAGGGAAAGAACTTTGACAGGTGTATTAACTAAAAATAATCCGAATAACAAACAAAGGGGAGATCACGTTGATAGTACGCGTGTATTTATACCCATCGCCCCCAAAACATCTTTAAATATAAAAATGCCACTTTATTTTTTAAACAATGAACATGAAAGTTTTTAAAATATAGATTTATAACGCTAACGAATTGAATTTAAATTCAATAACTGGGATAAACTCATAAATGTATTAATTATCAGGAGATCGATTTTCATTAAAATAATTGGTTGAAAACATGTTACCATAAAATTTGAAAAACAGCTATTTGAGAATAAAAAAAAATCTTAGGAGCTTTCAAAATTATGTTGGCTGCGTTTGAGAAAGTACACTACTAATAAAACTATCATGGTTAGGGTAACATCCCCAAATTTACTAGGAATGTACTTAAGCAAGAAATGTAAAACTACGTAGCGAATGTTATGAAAATACATATAATTTTTATATGAATAAAACAGAGAGTTCTATAATTTCAAATACATTAACGAGCATAAAATCTATGCTGATGAAAACTTACAGTTCTTTAATATATTTCTGTATTTTCATATCTTTCTGTTGAATAGTCGCAACATAACAATCATGCATCTGCTTTTACCTTGTACTTTCGCGTGTTAACTTTCACATGAGATATACTTATCATTTGATTTATGCAATTCTTCAGTTAATGTACAACATTAATTTTATAAAGTGACGTGTAATATTTGTGGCAGAAATAAAAAAAAAACAACATAAAATGTACGAACATTTCAACTGTCTTGAATATATTTAGGAAGCATTAAAAACCTACGTATGATTAAATATGACTCGAGAAAATAATTCAATATGTATCTATTTTAAAATGACCTCTTCGTCAAGGCTAAACTTTCACGTTACACGCCAATGGATAATCAAAATGCCAATGTAAATATATTGTTCAGTACGTTGTGAAGGAAATAAAACTGCTTACAATATACGTTAATTATATATTTAATGCAGGGATTATTCCTAAGTTAACTAAGTAGCATCATATTTAAAAAAAACGTTCAGTATTACCTGCAGAGTGGATGAAATAATCGAATTAATATCATTGCTATTAAATGCCGTGGTCGATTTTACCTTTTATCCTTTCGGGGACTGTAAAATAAGTAGCAGTTGAGCACCGGAGTCGATGTAATATATGCACCCACTTCCTGTATTTGATATCCTCGTTTCAAAAGTTGAAACCAATATTATTGCAATTTCGATAAAAAATATTTTAATTAGTATTTCAATGCACCCTCCATTACATAAGTTAATACTATATATCTCTATATATTGCTATGTAGATGACAACTTTGAGATATATATTCCATTTAGTTTAAGAACTATGACGCAGAGCAAGCTATTGACATGTTGGTAATTACTTTGTACATACATTTGGTGCACTAATATATCACAGATGCGCACTCATATACACGCATACACACACATTTATAAACACACACAAACACATACATAAATAGCTATATTTTCTAAGACATATTTTCGAATATTTCATTTATAAGCATACAGATACCACGCTTGGATATCTGTAAATGGGTTAAACTTTTCTGTATCTAACACAATATTGGAATAAGTTGCATATATTTCGCTATATATGTACATATGACTTTTCTTTGAGTTCAGTTTAAGTACTAGAGTGAGTTCAAGCTGGTTGTTAACAAAGCGACAAATCTTTTTGAGTTAGAAATTTCCCAGTGTTTGTAAATATGTGGTTGGGTTGATGTGTTGGTTGAATTATCGATGCATACACCCAAATGTGTGCATCTATTCACATATCAATCTGAGATGGGGAATTTCTGGAGTGTCTTACAAATCTTCAGTACTAGCTTGGATTTTGAGAACCTGCGTTATTTTCTTTTGCTATTTTTCTGTGAAAGTGAGTATTTCTAGGTTTTGTGCAAATTGTGTGCGTATGTATGTATGTATGTATGTATGTATGTATGTATGTATGTATGTAGGTATGTATGTATGTATGAATGTTTGTCTCTTCTACTTTTGATTATTATAAAACTTCCATTGAGGACGGTACTGGTTTCCAACAAAAATACAGGGCTCCATCTTTGCGATGTCGGTAACACCGACATAAGTCCTGGGGTAGATTCGTTTGACTAAATTAGGGTTAGTGATAGGGTTGGGGTGAGGCCACGTACAAACGACTGAAACAAGTAAAAGAGTAAATGAATATACATATATATATATATATA
>NC_068981.1:61078240-61081174 GCF_001194135.2 Octopus bimaculoides
CTTACACTCATCTGAGCTAGCCGATATCGAAGGCAAAGCGCCACGGTGTAAGATCCTGAATATGAATGTGACTTTAAAAATACAAGTTGTTTGTACAGTAAGTACTCAAATTTTAGCTTTCTCTAAAAAAAAAAATTTCAATTTCTTAAAATTTATTTTCACGTGAATACCATTTCAAAATTTTTTGGGGCATATTTATAAGATATTTTAAAATGAAAATGATGTAAGAATATAAATTGTTTTTAAAGTGAATATTTCAGCATGCTATAAACAGACAATATTTCAATTTTTGATAAGTAGGTAAATATTTCGTAAAGGACCTGTCCGTACCCCAGTGTGAAAAAATGTTTTTCCACAGGGAAACTCCGAGTTTCCCACCAACGGATTTTGTTTCACGTGTTTTTTTTTCTTTTCCATGTTATTTTACGTGCTTTCAACGAATATGACGTCGCAATCACGCGTAAATTGCTCCTTTCTCCAGAAAAGAAACGATTTGGCTGCAATTTCTAGCACGCCTTGCTTCTACGTAACAACTATTTGCGATAAATGACCCGAAATAGTTGTTAAATGGAAACAAGGCGTGCTAGAAATGGCATCCACATCTTTCCTTTTCTGGGAAAAGGGGCCGTTTATGCGTGATTTGGCTATCACATTCATTGAAAGCATGTAAAATAACTTGGAAAAGAAAACAAAAAAACCGCGAAACAAAACTGCATTGGTGGGAAACCACCACCCTTCCTGCGTTTTCATTTCCAGACGAAAGTGGCTTACGGTAGGATTGTAGGTGAAATACGTTGAATGACTCGAAAAAACTGGAAGGAAATATTTCACACCGATGTACGAACGGGTTCTTCACGAAATATTTACCCAAGATCGAGACAGACATGCGAACAGAAGAATCGATGAGAATGATAAAGTAAGGGCTGAGCGTCTGGCGGACGTGTGCGTAAAAGACAGACGCAAGAGAGACCAAGAATCGAATGGTCGGAGCTGAGCGTCTGCCGAAACAAAGGGAAAAAACTTCTTCAAAAGCAGGATGTATCATGAATCGGATGCACATGTGAGTACAAATGGAATAATACAAGTTTCACGTAAATCGTAGCACGGATTCCCGAGATAGTTTTTTTCAGGTACCTTGTCTAGTATATGTATACACACACGCACGCACATACACACATACACACACCCACCCACGCATATATATGTATACATTCAGATATAATACTTACGTATCTCTAAATATATACAGTCACGCAGATGTTTATATATGGGATTTATGTAATTTGTGTATTCTTTATTCATTTACATATCGTATACATAAAATCATCAAATTTTTATTAATAATTTAAGCTATTTCTTATTATATCGATTCTGCTTTCAGGTGTTGCATGTGCCATTGCCCCGGGACCATTTAATTTAATGATCGACTAATCAGGTACTTCGCCAGTGTCAGAAGACTTGGCGATGACCTAGGCTATTGGGACATCATTAATTATTTCAAGTATTTGTAAATGGAGGCATATGTGCAAATGAATTGTTATACCATTCAGCGCATGTTTACACTCTTATAAACTTCAAAATCAGGAGAATTATTATTTCTCACTACACTATATACATAAATGTAAGACTACTAGGAAATCCTATGAAAGTACATAAAACGTACCGAAATAATTGTCAAAATCACTGTAATCAGCTAGTTTATATTATACACCATACTTCATTGAAAGTCTACCAAAAATGACGTTCTAATATACTGAAGCAAACCATATAATACATGAGACTATCATTTTCGGTGGTAAGAGCTAGTCGATTACATTGACTTCACTACTCATTTGAACTTATTTTATCAACCCCAATGTAGGAAAGCACAGTCGACTGAATTTCCGATTGAAGCTATAGTAAAATCACAAACAAATACACAGGATGTGGCAATAATTTTGAAGACAAATAAAGACTATGCGTGAACGCTGATTGAACGTTGATCAGTTGGTACTAAACTGTGGGCGAAACATTGTGAGAAAAGGGTCGAATATGCCGATGAGTGATCTTGGACATACGTATGCATTATGCATAAAGCGTCGAATGCGTTGCTGAACGAACTTCAACAGATATACTTTAAATGTAATTTAAAATAGAAACGAAAAAATGGTTAGTTATCTTTCAGGACACATCACACTCGTTAATCGCTGCATTCGGACATCATTAACCAATTATAACACTGGCAGATATATATCTACTGACAAAATTCAAACTTGAAACCGTGCAATCCATCCAGTAACTAAGCGGGGGGAAAAGAAAACATGGTCGAGTTTCTGTAGAATGAACCAGATTTTTCCTAGGCACTACCAGAGAAGAGGGCGGGGGAATATTCAGCAGGATTCGAGAATATTCAGCAGGATTCGAAGACGACATATCTGAAAAGGCGACGAATCCCTTGTGAGCCAAAATCACAGATAACATGGGGGGAAATGAGCTTCATTAAATTTTGATGTCTCCAAGGAAAAACAAAAATTTAAACTCGAACAGTAAATAATGCTAGTTACTTCCAAGCCAGAGCAATCGATGATTGGTTTCTTAAAGAAAGTACAATATCATCAAATGACTTGACATTGTATTCAATATGCAGTATGTTAGAAAGAATAAGTCCAAAACCAAATAATGCATCCATTAAGACAGGATAGAGGGACAATACATCTAATATGGTCATAGCAGTTTCAGTTGCTTTATTGATGTTTATATGCTTGTTACTAAACATAGACTAAAAGTATTTTCATCCTTACTTTAATTGATTTACATTTTAGAAATCTATCTATCTATCTATCTATCTATCTATCTATCTATCTATCTATTTATCTATCTATCTGTTTGTCTGTCTGTCTTTCTATCGATCGTCTTAACTGTCCGTCTCTCTCTCTCTCTCTCTCTCTCTCTATA
>NC_068981.1:61081254-61084372 GCF_001194135.2 Octopus bimaculoides
ATATATATTCATACTTGTATGTATGTATGTATGTATGTATGTATGTATCCATCTATGGATATACATATATATTCATATATATTTGCATATAGGTATGCATGTATTAATTATCTCTTTATTTATCTATCTCTCACAATATATATATATATATATATATATATATATACATATGTTCATCATCGTAATTGTCGTTATCATCATCAGTGGCTGCAGCAGCAGCTAATGGTAGTTGGAGAGGCTTAATACGCTGTGTAAATACATTCGGCTTATTTCAGATGTGAAACCTGACAATTGCAGCAATTGCGAGATTTTTCCATTGGGCATGTTTTATGTGGTAGCATTATAAGTTCCATTGCTATGTTTGGTGTATCGTTTGCTTAGAGCCTGTTGCTATATACGTTTATCTGCAGATTGCTAGGTCGCACATATTCGCTGTATATGATACGTACACATACACACACAGACACACAACCACACACACACACACACACACACACACACACACACAGACACGCACGCACACTCACAAGCAAGCACACACACACGGATATGCACACATACACGCACACAAACATACATACACGTACTCACTCACGCACACGCGTGCCTACGTACACACATATACGCATACAAAAAATATATGTATAATCTTTGTAGTAATGTACAGATTTTATATGTTAATAAATGAAGGTAGTCAGGAAGCAGATAAATATCATTTATTAAGCTCGTTTATTCGTTTCAGGAATTCTTTACGAATCATGGGCTCTTGAATAGTTATCCTTTTTATATACCTTTGAATTAGTTTAAAATACGAAATTTCTGGGCGTGTTTATTTGAGATATTCTTCGTCATTTTGAGTCAATATATTAGCATATGTATGGTTATAGGAAGAAGCATGAAATAAACAAATATAGATGACTAATGAATTAAAAGGTATTCAGTGGATATGCTTGATTTGATGACAGGTCAGAAGAGTAATACTCTTATCAACAAACGTTTGCCTTCAGTCCTTGGATGGCTGCCAAGTTCTTTGATTAGTTGTGTGTGTGTCTGTGTGTGTGAATGTATGAAAGTGTGTGTAAGAGCGAGAGTGTGGGCGTTGTGTGTTGACTTTTTAAGAGATACTTTTCTGACGTAAACATTGCAACAGTTATGCAAATATGTGCTTGTGAGTGTGTTTAAGGATATATTCCTTCATTTCATTCATAATAGAATGTATATCTAAAACCTCCCACTGCATGCATTGCTTACTATTTCTATGTATATTAATTGTATAGGAAAGAGATGTGAAAGAGATGTGAAGAGGAATAGGAACGAGATGAGAAAATGAATAGGAAGGTAGTTTTCATTTGTAAGGTGTTTTAGCAGACAGTTTTTCTGGTTTCATAAAGGGAGTTTGTCTTCACCCTGGCCAAATTGTAGAGAAATAATCCTTTAAGAGAATTCAGTAATTTATACTGTTGTGAGCTTTACGTCGAAATTGAAAAATGCTGTTTCGATTTTTTTTTTTCGTAGTATAATGTTAATACCTTGTATTTCTAGATGAAGTCTTTCCATGGTTTGTTAACAGAATAGAAATGGTCTCATGAATATATCTTATGGATTTATGCGTGATCTTGAACTTATTTCAGCGCTGCTGAACAATGTGTAGAATGAATGAAGCATAACATTTTCAGAAACAATGCCCCGATAGAAATTCCCAAATCAATCAGAAGATTCTTTTTCAATGGATCGATAGATTTTTAGAATATTTCAGCTAAATACAAATTAATGAGTTGCTGAAATATATATAGTGCAAGGTAGTAGTCACTCAAAATACAACAACTAATATTTTATTCCATCCTAACAAAACCACATTGGAATTACACTTTCAAACATTAAAGGTGAAAATGTAAAATTTATTCGACAGACAGGGAAAATTTGCTTGTCGTAACATATATCAGAAGAGGTTATTTCTCTTCGGTTTCTTTCAAGAATATTTCCACGTAGCGTTTGGCCATTGTGTGGCTTTATTTCTTTCATTTTCCTTAGGAAAATCTTAAATAAAGATGGATGAGATCAAATAAAAATCTTGTGACGAAATTTTGCTGTACGGGGTCCAACAGTCGGGTAACATGTGAACTGATACCGGCAGAATCAGAGAAATTTTGATCCAATGATTAAAACATTGAAGAAATATTGTAGCAGTCACGACAGCAATAAGGAAAATTATGTTTCATACATTAGATGCATTTTGAACGTGAGATATCAGGTAGCAGCAGTATTAAAAGCGAGACATCCCAGCACACATAAAGTGGATTTAGGTGACGTTGTCTTGATCTCTAGATTAGAAATTAATAAAAGTTTCTACGAGTATATGCTATCGTGATATCGACATTAGTATAAGTGTGTGTATGTCCGTCTAGGCAATTGTTCACACAGTAATTCAGGAATCTGTCTTCGGGAAATAGAATTTGTCTCAGTATATCCACTTTAAAAGTAGGTTGAAGAAGTTTTCCCGTTAAGCTGTTTTATTCGCGAATAGAAATACATATGTGGGTATGTATGTGCGACCGTGTGAGCGTGCATATGTGTGTACGTATGTGCGCATATGCATGTGTTTGTAGGTGACATCGTTTATGTCTCCCAGTTTGTTGTTTCAGGCAGTAACGTAGTGTCTATTTCTACGTCAATTATTCCATTTATTCTCCAGATAGAGAATTTCGCTATTATTTATGTGGACCTCATTGTTTTGTTATTACCTCCGCCTTAGCGAAGGCGGAGGTATTGTTATCAATCGTGTTTGTTTGTTTGTTTGTCTGTCGGTGGACAAGATATCTCAAGAACCGCTGGATGGATTCGGATGAAACTTTCAGAGATATTTTGCCTTGCAACTGGCACAAACCGATTAAATTTTGGAATCGATCCTGATAAGGATTCCAGAATATTTGTTAAATTTATTTTACATGATTACGATCTTAAGTTGACTTTGAAGGCTTTCTCCATTATTTACCCTTAGACTGTTTCCCCAATTTTTATTTTCGTTTCTCTGTTATTAATTTTACCCGTGTCCCTATCTTAGTAGAAACTGATAGATAAAGAAATCTAACAACATGAAAAACGGCAGCAAAACCGTTCA
>NC_068981.1:61084620-61086501 GCF_001194135.2 Octopus bimaculoides
ATATATACATACATCTATGCATCGATCTAAAACAACAGGAATACTAAAGAATGGACGGAATTTAAGAGAAGAGAAAGCCAAAAGGTCTCATACTATTCATTTGAAAATTCCTGAGTAGAACTTATTATTATTATTTACGCTTTTGAAACTAGTTTGAATGGTGAATCTGTTAACTTTGGCTTATATTAGATAAGGATAAACTATTTATTATTGTTGCTAAATTTTCTACAGCCACCTTCACATTGCATGACTGCCATTGGGATCGACCAGGTACCGGACAAAAATACTGGTTTATTTTTCCGGCTTTCTTGCTTATTTTTGAAAGGGTTTGGGTTCATTTTTAATATTGTGGTTGTGAGAGCAATCGAGTTTATTTCAGATATGCTCATTTAAAAAATCATCTCTGGCTAATCGTTGAGAGGACGTTGGTGTTGCCTCGTCTCTTTTGTTATTTCCCGTTCTTACCAAATAAACTGAAACCAGCAATTCGCACCAAATGGAGAAGCTTATTGTCGAAGTAAGTTTAGGTGTTACATGACAATGCACGCCCACGCACTGCCGCTTAGAACGTTGAAACCATAAACGAATTGGATTTTCAGGTGCATCAAAAAGGAAGTAGACTATGTAGAAAAATGTTGTACTTATTTATCCCCTCCTTGCGTGTAAATACATTGCCAAACAAGAGTGCGTATAAATGTTGACTCTCCCTCGTAGACAAATGTCGTTTAGTATCACTAGAAATATATTTTGCTATTCTCTATTCTCTAGCGAACGAGGGTGAACGACACTCTGCTTGACCAAGCTTATGTAATACATGAGGAGTTATAAATTTCTATAATATGATGTACTTTGCGCTATTTGTGTTAAATATATTTCTAGCGAAACAATTGTTACTTAACTAAACGTCATTCACTTCATTATTTCCTATGCATATACAGATATATACAGAATTTGGACTGCAAACTTTGGTGGAAACCCAGCTACAAAAATCATTGAAGGCTCACCAGATGCACGAGAACACCACAGCAATCTTAATGATGCAATTCGCTCAGTACCATCTGACAACATGATTCTTGGTTGGTCATTGTAACGCACACATACGAAGAAAAGATGGGGCTTTCACATTTCATGAGCATACAAAGTGCAATTACCACTTACACCTCGACCTAGCATTAGAAAGCCATATGATTATTAAAAGTACTCGGTTTGTAGAAAGCTCAGAGCTGATAGAAGCATTGATTATTAAAGCAGTCTATCATGGACCAAGAACCGAGTTACTACCTCCCACTTTGAAGGTCTTACATTTGCAATTCAGGAACAGGAAATATCAGCCAAATACCTGATGCACAAAAAGGATAGTTATGCAGGAAAAGCGCTAAAATGTGACGACCGATGCATATTTTGTGGTGTTAACACCGAAGATATCATCCCCATCATAACGCAGTTGTTTGAAAATGTCGTCACATTATTATTTACCGATGAGGCACGATGTTGTAGCTGGGACACTGTATAATGAAATTCGTCAAAAAATAAACCCGAAGACAAAGAAATGGTGAATAGTTCGGGTTTATACCTGTAGTTACTGGGGCACTGAATATGTAACATACTGCAGAAGCAAAATTCTTGAGGAATTAGGATTCTCAAAACCCGAAAGGAAAATACTGATTCAACGACTACAAATGGAAGCCACCAGTGGAACTCAAATAATCTTTATAACTGTCCAGAAGTTTATCATTTAAATATACATGAGCATATCTAGATATGCAAGTATATGCATGAAAATACATACATAAAAAAAAACATACAAATCTGCACGTACACTTACATACGTACATACATACATGTTGTTGGCACTCCGTCGCTTACGACGTCGAGGGTTCC
>NC_068981.1:61087986-61090192 GCF_001194135.2 Octopus bimaculoides
TATATATATATATATATATATATATTTACATTGCGGTTCGGTTATAGATTAGTATTATAAGTATTAAGGCAACGGTCTAATCCTACTTTCTTTATATGTGATTGTAATACATTATTAATTTTGACAGTGAACAAGGCACGATTTTTTTTGTATAGTCTTACAATTAGGGAAACATTATTAAGAAACATTGAACATTATAGATAATATTTCCATTAAATGATTCTTTCGAAACCAAAAACGCTAAATGTTCAAAGATGTAATACCTTCATTGATTTATGGAAGTGGATATATGGATATACATATCTGATGTGCCTCATTCTTCTTATCTCTTTTCTATTTCAGCTGAAGCCGGACTGAGTATAACTTTGATGTAATGCGTCCACACGTAATGACATTAATGTTGAATTAAAACATTATGACTTTTACATTGAAACTAACAGAAGTCAAATCTATTTCGTTTCTATTAGAGGAGTGACCTTTGAAACAGTATTTTGTTGAGCACCTAAACTGAATAAAGATTTCTGTATCATAATTAAAGACATTGACGTTGCTAAAGAATTAAATAACAATTATTTTGAGCAATATACATTAGATAGATTGAACAAATCCAAACATACCATATGGATATACGTTTTGAATATACTGAAATAATAGGGCAATTAAGTAGCGGAATTGTGTTTCAAAACTATACAGGGCGTAATAATGTTTTAGATACCTGCAATTGACTCGTTTGTTATCTGTCGTCATAATAGTGTATTTTGAATTATGCCAGAAACATGGTTTCATTTTAGAATATAGAGATATTTATTTAAAAAATACTTAGGGCAAATATATCAATCTAGATACCTGTACAGGTATAAAACTTCAATCAGATAAGATTAGCAGCGCAGTTAGATTTGCAAATTCATGTTCGTGGTTTTCAAACAATTAAAAAGCACAAACAATGGAGTGATAGTGTAAACAATATATTAAAACTTTGTTAACGATATACATTGCAAGGGTGAGTTGACAGCTTATGGCTAGATATGGTCATAAATATTATCATAGGTATCCATTTTTCTCACGAGAAAGGAAATTAGACATTAGGAAGAGTCAATTTGATAGAAGTAACTGTCTATAAAAAAGAGGCATGATGTTAATTACCAGTTAAAGGGGTAAGACACGAAGACACCTAAGATGCTAATACAGGGAAAATTTCTTACGCGCACAATGGGGGAACGTTTATAAACAATATTGTTATGTTGTATAAAAATAAAATTTAAGAATTCCAAAATGATATCATGACTAAAATAACTAAAAGGTGTGTATGAATCAAGTATAACATTAAAAATGAAGATTATATAGAATAAGCTTAATAACCATTCTTGTGCTTATTTTGATTCTATTCACCTTACTTCGAGCTGTGCTGATAATACCAGACTAATTCAACCAAATCTTAATCCTTTACTATTGCTAGTAACAAGTATTAAAATAACTCAAACGCGACAAAACACTGTACTTAATGACTGACAACGGGAGGTAAGCGTATATACCCGGATCGAATGATTTCAGATTTTGGTGAATAGTATGTTAATCCTCGTCAGCGTCTCTTAACGCCCAGGATTAAACCGCTGAAAACCTGTGGTGATATTGAAAGCGGTAAAAGCGTAAAGAACGAATTAAATGGGTGTCTCATTAGCTATTTGAACCTGAAGGCAAAATTAATATAGGACACAAAATTGACGGATGGTACTGACCACCACCAGATATTGCTAGAAAGATGAGTTAAAATAACTCAAAAGCGACAAAGCACTGTTCCCGCCATCACTGTTGTGACCTTTGTTAATTTTGTCTTTAGGTTCAAATTGCTAATAAGTCGCCCATTTAATTTGTTTGCACTTTTACCGTTATGAATATCAGCACGGATTTTTAACGGCTTTTCTTCTAAGATTGTCAAGGGTAGTTGACTTTAACCCTCAGCTCTCAGCGTTAAGGAACGCTGACGTGGATTAAGACGCTAACATCAAAATCTGAAATCGTTCGTTCCCGCTATATACGCTGGGGACTCATCTCCCTTTGTCAGTCATTAAGTACAATGATTTGTGGCTTTTGAGTTATTTGAACTTTTGTTTCTAGCAATGGCTGGTGCAGGTCAGTACCTTCTATCACTTTTATAACCTCTCTCTCTCTCTCTCTCTCTCTCTCTCTCTCTCTCTCTCTCTCTCTC
>NC_068981.1:61090244-61092183 GCF_001194135.2 Octopus bimaculoides
TATATATATATATATATATATATATATATATACCCACACACAAACACACACACATATATACATATAAATAAGTAAATATGCATGTGAGTATATGTGTGTGTGTATGTGTGTGTGTTTGTGTGCGTGTATAGATAGGAGGTTAAAATAACCACATTTGGTATGGTTCTGGCTCTATAATCTAGTACAATTATTTGGAATTAAACTGACTGTTATTTAAAAAACGAAAGAATGTTAATCTTCAGAGTATAATATCGAGAAGCATTTAGCGAAATGTTATTTATTTAAGGTTAACATTTCTCATTGTTTAAATATTCGCTTCAATTAGAAATTAGTTAAAGACGAATTCAATGAACAAATGATTACAAATATGAATTAAATAGTTATTCTTCGTTGTGATATTGGTTTACTTATTTCACTAAGTTGGCTTCTGGCAACTATGCAATCGAAACGAAAAGATTAGTTTATAATTTTAACCAAACAGATTCCTCCCTTTTCACACTTTTAATTTTTAAATATCTCACAAAAGCATTTGACTTACAATAGCCTCGCGGGGTGTACTTTAATTGAAGGATTCTATGAAAGGAAAGAAATTGTAAAAGAAAATATCGGTATACGAAATCATAAATGTAACTTCAAAGCTTACCACGAATCGGTATGAAAACATACTAAATTATGCATATACACAAAAACACACATACACATTCGAACGCATACACATATACAAGACAAGGAAAATTCATATGAATATTAGCGACATTGCATCATATGTTTTAGGTATTTTCCATTTATAAAATATATTTCACATCACTGACATGTATTTACCACTTTTATTTCGCATCGCCTGAATTATTGAGGAGTGAAGGAGTTACTATCGCTGTAATATGACCCTTGTAATAGCTTAGCAGTTGATTTAGTGATTATAGGAGTAGTACATCTTTGCAAAATATCTGGACGGTATTCAATATATACACGGCCGGGTATACAGGAATAATTGGAAATATTGCAATTGCATCTTCTTACGGTTTTAGAAAGGAAAAAAGCCAAAGAAATTATTTAGATATTAGGTATTAGTGTGTTTAACTGAAATTTAGAGAAATATATAAGTTGACTACATTGCATGAGTAACCCAGTTTTATAAGCTATCAATACGTACATTAAAATAGTGTGACTCACGCATAGTGAAGATAATGTCAATTTAGAGAGAACTATTGACAGTAAAGCTTGTTATTGTGACAAATTTAAACTTTCTGGATGAATCTAGTTTTAGAATTTAGAATATGATAAATAATAGAGGACTTGTTTTTTATAGAAGTGCACTTAGAAATGGATTGCAACGTCACTAGGGCCAAGCTGTATCGGTTTTTACTTTTCCCTCGGATAGCATCGATGACGCGGAGCGGGGAGGTTGGTATGCATGGGCGTCTCCCGGGTTCCATAAACAAGCTTGCTCGGATTTGTGCCGCTGTGGGTAACTTTTGAGGTGCAATCATATGGTCGCTCATGATCGAAGATGGTCATTACTCTTTTATTTATATATATATATATATATATATATATATATATATATATATATATATATATATATATATATATATGTTGGAAAGCAGTCGCTGGTAAAATTTTCTTAATAAGTTTACATTAAAACTAATTACTTCCATATACTTACTCTTTTACTCTTTTACTCTTTTATTTGTTTCAGTCATTTGAGAGCGGCCATGTTGGAGCACCGCCTTTACTCGTGCAAATCGATCCCAGGATTTATTCTTTGCATGCCTAAACAACCACTATTTGTTTGGAATTTTGCATTTTTGTACAAAAGAACTTTCTCTCTGTCTCTCTTTGCTTCTATCTATCTATCTATCTACCTATCTATCCACATGTCCAGCTCCCTCTCTCCCTATCTCCATCTCTCCCTTGACACTTTATATATATATATATA
>NC_068981.1:61092193-61095101 GCF_001194135.2 Octopus bimaculoides
ATTCTTTGTTTATCAATGGTAAAAGTTTAAAATTATGAATTAGAAAGACATCTTTAAAAGTTTCAATGTTGGCAAATTAAAATTGTTTCAATGTTGATAATTTAAAATGTTTCAATGTTGGCAAATTAACATGTTCAAAATAGATAAATTTAGCATTATGAATTAGGAGGACAGGTGCAAGTTTGAATCTTCATAACAGCCAATAATATTAAGACTGTATATAAGTTTGCTTGAATGTGTAAAGTTCATTAATGTTAGTGGTGATGGAGAAGTTATATTGAGTTAAGAGGGAAAAAACAAGCGAGAAATGAAAATAGTAAAAGAAAGGAATTTGGTTTACAGCTTCTCTGACCCTCTTTCCGTAGTCACTTTCGCTTGTAGTGTTATGTTTTGGGACGAGATGTATTCATAATTTTTTTGCGCGAGTGAATCTGATTTTTGATCCGTTAAAATACTGGTGATGTTTTGTTGATGGTCAAGCTTGTCGTTCTGCTTGGTCGGCTTCGCTGTGGAGACGGTCGTCTGTCGTTCCGGTTGGTTGGTTCACAAAGAGGTTAATTTCGTTGTATTTACTGTATTACACATTGAGGTACTTTATTGAAGACATTCTCTAGATCAAGAAATGCAGGTTTAATATTTCATTTTTGGCTAAGGGTTTCTCTTCCGGTTGTATGACTATGACCATAGATTTAGTAATGATTCTTCCAGGAGCGAAACCAAACAGCATTTTGTTTAGTTTAATTCTACTGCTAATTAATTGGAGTAGGTCTTTCTCTGTAATTTTCATAACCTGGACCTAGGATTTGATAACTCTACAGTTGCTTCTATTTAAGCTATCTGTCTTAAACTTGGAGCAGCTAACACTAATGCTGCAACACCAGTCATTGGGCATTACACCATTCTGAATAACGTGATTAAATATGCGGGTGACTAGTCAGTATCCTATCTTATTAGATATATTGAGCATCTTAGCAGTGATGTCAGATGGACCAGGAGCTTTCCTGTTTCCATATCTGTAATTGCCTTATCTACCATATTGCTGTCCACTAGGATGTCTTGATCCGCTTTTGTGTTCACATGTGGGAGATTCCATTTATTTCATTCATTCTTCATACTCAACAGCCTTACATAATAACTCTTCCACGCCTCTTTTTTTTTTGTCTGAATCACTAATTGCAAGGATGCCCTTATCCACTCATATACAATTACTCCCACAATATCTTGATTCTGTCTGACTTACTGCCTCGCAGTGTGGAACACTTTATGCTGTAGAACGTTGGCAAACATCTTCCTTTCTGCATCTGTCGTAGTTAAGTATACTTGACGTCTAGCCTTCTTTTAGTTTTCTGATATAATTATTTGCTACTCCAACTTTTCAGTTCTTTCCAAACATATTTTTCTCTTTGTGTAAGTGTGTGTGTGTGTGTGTGTGTGTGTGTATAAATGTGTATGCGTGTGTGTATGTATGTGTGTTTTTTTATGAAGCATTAGGTTGTTTTCCAGTAGTTATTGAACAATTTTATTTATGTTTCGTAAATATGTATTAACATTTGTATACCTTCAAAGTCCCAGTGTGTAAAGCAGTTGATTTGGCGTCTAACGTACCTCCTCAATACCGGTCGAAATTGCTTCTGGAGATTTCCACGACAAATGTTTTTCTACTATTCGGTTTCCATACCATCTCTTATGTGTATTTGGGGACCTTTTCGTTCAAATTTTCTAACCTAAATCGTTTTCATGTTTCTAGCGATGGGATAATATATGTGCTATTTGCATGCTTAGGTATTTATTGTTTTGCAATATGAATTTGGCCCCCACCATCCAAACACTCTATATCTTTCGGCCCCGTAAATTCTAAACAGTTCAACGATAAATTGTATTTGATTGGTTTTATGTCAAATAAATTGTCATATCAGTCATAAACTGTCCAGAAATCAAGACAATGCCGGTAACAAATGGTATTTGTACTACTGGACATGATTTTAAAAGATCTTGTCAAAACCGTTTCTTGCTTGTCAAATAAACTATTTCCCTGAAGTGAAACGGAAACATTCCTCTCGAATAGTATTCATGTTTTTCTGATGTTCTCAATTTCTCATCATGTGAGTCATTTCCGGTTTTATGAAACCCCACATTTCGAATTCACTGTTGAAGTAGTTCAGTATGGGAGCAAATGACTCAATAGTGTAGCAGTATGAATATTATTTGAGGATTTCTCATTACTTTGGCACCCATTTCATTTTTTATAAGTTAGAAATCTTCGTAGCATCTGCAAATTTATTTCATTCTCTGAACGATCATTATTTCTCGTTTAGTGTGCATCATAATTAAGATAAGTTTGTATAATTAAACATGGACATTTCGCTTTATATGACGAACCACTGGGTTATCTCGCTTTATATGACGAACAACTGGGTTCCCTCGACTTTTGATCTTCTGGACTATCATTTTAAATGGATTTGTTAAGCATATCGGTTTCAACATGATGCATTATTAGCAAATGATCGAATTTTCACACGGTTGTTTATTTTATGATCGAGTCTTATTTCCAGAGAGCAACTACCTTTTATTACATGCACGTGTTTTACAAGCATAATCTTCCTATTGTGCATCAGGTAATTTGTATTTACATCCTCTTTCTGGATTGAAACTCATATTTTTCAAATGATACACAAGATAACAGTTGTTTGCACACAAGACGTACTATAATCATTTGCTAATGTTGCTTTGACGCTAGGAACGAACATAGTCATGGAGGATTTTCTCGTGATAATCAGTTTTATATTCTACAGTAATAGACACATGCGCTTACTATATTTACCGTATTCAAGGTGGGGTATATAGATAAATCTCTCCCTCTCTCTCTCTCTCTCTCTCTCTCTCTCTCTCTCTCTCTCTCTCTCTCTCT
>NC_068981.1:61103053-61108911 GCF_001194135.2 Octopus bimaculoides
ATATACATATATACATGCATACATACTCATTTATTATATACATGTATATATATTTATATGCATATATGTATATACGCACATGAATATGTGCACACACACACACACACACACACACACACACACACACACATATGTAAAATAGCTGACTGTCTTCAAGATTCGCCTCAAGGATTTAGCAAAAACATCACAAACTATTAATTTCAGTTTAATAATAAATCTTAAACAAAAACACTCAACGAAATTTCAGATCGAAAACACGTTGTAGAACGTTTTGTTTTATATAATAGCACATTCTTCCATTTATATATCCAGATTTTAAACAGATGCAATTTCAATTCTGCAAGATAGGTGCCAAAAAGTCCAAGTCTCTTTAATAATCCAATTTCTGTTTAAACGTGATTTTTACTGTAACCGAAAACCATAATTACAATGGCAAACACCAAACACCAATATTATATGTTAACCCTCATTCCTCACCTTAGACTCCCAAACCTAAACCTAATTTTAAATCTTAAATTCTACCTTCAACGCTACGGCTATGTTTTGTGTAGAACCACAATCTCCTATGCTGGAAGTATATATTTGTAGAAAAGTTAGCTTGCAAATGAAAAGATTCACTACAACGCACTTACTTTTGAACTAAATGTGCAAAGAAAAGGATAAACAATTGTAATTTTGCAAGCATGTATTTGCTAATTGTAATCTCTGCTGCTGAAAACATGTCTTGGAAGTAATATTTGAGAAAAGAAAAACAGAAACAACATAAAACTTAGGAATCATTCCTCTTCAAAACTTCAACTAACGAAAGTTTGTAAGACTTCACTTGCCCCAGTTTCTTGCATTCTAATTCCACCTATTGTAACCCCGTAGATTAGTACATGCGGAGCGAAGTTGATAAAGGTACCAAGGCCGAGCTTTTGGCCAAGGTCAAGGAAGTGCACGAAGATCTTTCCAAGGACACAGTGAGGGTCGGATGCACCAGACTTCAGATTGGAGAGTGGCTACTTTAAGGAAACTGTTATTTCCTAGCCATAAAGTAGTAAATATGTGTTGATGTCTTTGAAAGACATTTTGGCATTTGAATAGAATATAGTGTTTTAGTTTCCTTTTATTTGAAATGTTAAATTTAGTCTGAACCCTCTACTCATTCTATACAAATATAATTAAACTATTAATCTCGAAACGAATGAGTCAACACTATTATGTATATGTTCACCATCTTTGAACCATCTTTACTCTAATCTGCTGATTCTGTATGTGAAATATATCGTCATTAGAAGGCTGTATATCACAAATTAGATGTGCTGAATGCTGAAAGTTATACCTTTTGTTTGAAAACATATTAATGAATAATTACAGTTGATTAGGTAGTGTGCAAACATGTGACACAATTACATATATATGTGGCTGTATATATGTTGAAAGCTTTGGTACCATCCGTTTTTATTATCAATACATTATATTAACGCTGAGGAAGTGCAGAAATACAATCGGACCATGCATTTCTACATATCACACACACACATCGTTATTATTATGCATAATTGTCGTAAGGCCAAAGGGTTGCTTTGTCAGAAAACGAAAAACTAACTCCACCATCATATAAGAAAACCATTGTACTATACTTGGACAATTTTTGATATCATAGCATCTAAGGCAGCTGGAGATACGATAGTTTTACCCAAAGAACCTGCTATTGCAAGTAAAAATGAATATTGAAAAAAGACCGCATTTGGACATACGTCAGTTTAACATAATAGAAACTATATGTGCATGTGTGCGTGTTTATGTGTGTGTGTTTGTGTTGTGTGTGAGTATGTTTGTGTGTGTGTGTGTGTGAGTATATCTGTGTGTGTGTGTGCATAGTCATTTATTGATTCATATATTAGTTGACCTATTCCAGAATATAAAGGTGCATGATACTTTAAAAAAGAATGAAGATATCATCTAATAAATGAATGCGTGTACTCACTCCTACAAAGTACAGTATTCCATTTATTAAAATATCTACACCCATATCAATTATCAACTTGTTTTTGGCAGAAACCATGCCGTTCAAAACATTTGTGATCGAGAGTTATTTCTATAAGTATATTTTAACCGATTCATGTTTCTGATATCGCAATTCATTTCTTTGATACATGGAAAACAAATGCATTTCATCGTTTCCTTCTCAACAAGATCTATATAATCCAGGACTTACACAAATAATGGCTGCATATTTCATTGTCCATCCTCTTCAAGGAATATGTTGGAAAGGAGTCATAAAGCTTCGTAGCGGTGGTCTTTCTGTAATCGAAGGTATTTAACCACAGTCATTTGAACAGTCAAAATATCTACCCATTTCTTATTTGAGCCAATATTGTGTAGTAATATTGTCATAATATCCAATATCGGCTTGCAAACAGCTTGAATGGAATACAGCTATACATATCGCAATGTTGATCTACTTGTGAGTATTCTTAATGAAAAAATTTGTTTATATATTATTACACTGCTGCATATGATTCTCTCCATGATTTTTGAAACATGAGATCTATGGGGAACAGATGCCTTCTTATATCTTTTTAATAAAGAATCAATGTTATTGCAGAATCTTTCAGAATTTTATTCCGACCTCGAGTATTAAAATAACAATAGAATATAATCTTCAGGGTATAAGAGGTAGTCTTTACAGAATTTCCGATGTGGAACAGACAGTTATACCGTATGAAGTCAATATTGCATCAAGATATGATTTTTATTTTGCTCACTGGTAAATCGATATGCAAATGGAGTATAAGAGAATTTGTTATCTGATCAAATATATGAGGATATTAAATACAACGTTGTTTCATATTGTTATAAAGATACATCCTAATTTCTTGTAACATCCTTGATATACAACTATGAATTTTTGATGTTTAACAATAAACGCTTTTTTTTTAATATGTAACAACAAAAATTCATATTTCTTATAATCTTTCTTGTTCAATAAGAAAAATATTGAACATTTTCCCATTTTTAAACCCAAATTTTAAACACATGCAATTTCAGTTCTGCAAAATATCTGACAAAATTCCAAGTTACTTTAATACTCCAATTTCTGTTTAAACAGAAAACCATACTCGCAATTGTAAACACAAAACACCAATATTGTATGTTAAACCTCATCTCTCACCCCTGGAATATACGGTGCAGTACAGCAGGATACAGATTGTCTATCATATTGAAAAAAAAAAAAACGTTCTTAAAAATAAGATGAAGGTTAGAACAAAACATCAACAACAACAACAATAGCATAGCAATGTCATTGTTAATTACAACAATAGTGAGAAGAACAATAACAAAACTGATAACCACAACGTCCCCCACACAAACAATTACAAAAACAACAACACAAACATACGAAACTAAAACAGCAATTATAACAATAGCAACAACAACAACAATAACGATGATAATAACAACAATAACAACAACAACAACAACACCCCTCACACAGACCACATACTAACCACAACGTCATCCGCACCGCCACCAACACCAACACTCTCCACAACAATAACAACAACCACAATAACAATAACAACAATGAACATAGTACAGGCACTATCACCACCACCACCAATAACAACAACAACAAAAACAATACCAATAATGCCAGCAACATCAATGCCACTAACTGTAACAACAACAACAGCCACAACAATAGTAACACCAGTAGCACCCTACACTCAGTTTTCTATAACCCTAACAACAAATCATACGACATGGTGAGGATCTGCCCCACTTACTTAACATTCAACAAAAGGGTATGTATCCTACCACAGACTGACAGTGAGAGAGAGGTATAGATTTCCTTAGCTAGAAATAGTCTCCGACATTTCTAAGACCGGTATAACAAAACTACTAAAAAACATAATGAGTGGGGAAACCCACAAACTCAGTTCATCTCTTGCCAAAAGTCTACAAATACTGAAGCAGCGAATTAGGAACAAGGAATCAGTGTGCCTCCCTACGGACAAGTCTGGCAGACTGTCGACAGACAGTCTAGAGAATTATGTCCAGACCATGGAACAACACATCAGTAGCATGAAAGAAGTTGCCCCATAGGAACATGAAAGAGTGCAAAAACTATGAAATACACACATGGAAATGTGGTGCAACATTTTCCAACCCAAGAAACCTACTGCACACAATTTTCAAGCAATCAACAGCGATGTCCGTACGCTATACGGGTTACGTAAGAACTATAAACCCCACGTAAACCCTAATATAGGGCCCCCAACCCGCCCAGATTGCGGAGCGAATATCTCCAGCAATTACAGGACAGTCTACGTTCTGTCACAGGTGTTACGACCACTCAGATGTAGCTTCACTCTACCTATTTATAGACAAAGATTTTGCAATGGGAAAACATATCGAGATTATCTGTGAGAGAGCAGTAGTGTTCTGAGAAGTCAACAAAGAGTTTTTGAGAAAGCAAACAGGGTGAGCACATGGTACAAGGGGGACAAATATCAAGGAGTGATGTTTATACAGGCCACAGCCCATAGAGAACTAGCCCGTAGAAGTAGGAAAGCTCTGAAGGAGGCTAAACTCAACATTATGATCGTTCAATGGGGAGGGAGCTCCATCAGATTACAATTATGTAAGACGTACCGCGTTGAGGATATCACATGCACCAATGAGAACTGCATGATATGCAAGATTAACCCTGACTTTATCTGCAGAACCAGAAATGTTGTCTACAGCATAAGGTGCATAGAGGTTGCTTATAAAGACAATAACATAATATACAAAGGTAAAACATCTAGAAGCATTGCGGAGAGACTAAATGGACATTTGAGATGATATGAGGAACCAAAACAGTTCTCCATACTCTACCAACATACCAAATGCCAGCATAGAGGCACACTGGGTCGACTTGATATCCATTTTATCCAAGCACATGAAAGACCCAACACTCAGACTAATACAGTATTACGTCCTTATAAATTAAGCATCCCCTGTACTATATAGGAGATATACGTGGAAGGAAGTGATACCACAATACCCACGGTTTATACGTACACAGGTAGATTTGCTAGTAGGCTGCTATGTAGACGTATATATATATATATATATATATATAAATGAACAAATTAATGAAAATAATTCCTTCAGATAGGAGTGTGAAACATCCAATTCACTGGTACGTCAGTTAAATACCATATAAATATGTATATAACGCAAATTACAACGATAAAATTAAATGCAGAGATACAATTGCCAATCCAATATTTTATTTATATTATAATATAAAATAATATACTATATAAGATAGCATAAACAATTATTAAATCATCAAAAGGCCAAAAATTTCTTTCGACTTATATACATTCTTTGATATATAAATAATTCCCTTATATATAGGCCTCCTTCAGAGCCCGAGGTCAAAGATAGGCGAAATTCCGCATGAAAGGACGACTGGATTATAAAAAAATGCTTCAAATGCCTATGCATTATGAGCGTGAGCGTTAAGTATTCAATTACATATCAATTACAATTAAAATTTACATGTAATGAAATAGCTAAAGCTCACCTTCATATAACATTATCATTTGAGTTAATTTCTTTACAATATATCAGTCCTTTCACACGGAATTTCATCTATCCTAAAATTCTGGCTCTGCAGAGGCTTATATATAACGGAATTGTTTCTATATGAAACAATGTAAATAAGTCGAAACAAATAGTTGGCTTTATGATGATTTAACAATTGTTTATGGTATGTTATATCATAATATAAATAAGCTATTGGATTGTCAGTTGTATCACTCTATTTAATTTTATCTTCATATACATATATATATATATATATATATATATATATA
>NC_068981.1:61108921-61117445 GCF_001194135.2 Octopus bimaculoides
TATATATATATATATATATATATCAAATGGATGTCTTATAAAACTATTCCCATATACAATAACAGCCATTCGAAAAATCCAACACACATCCATCACCAGCTGCCCCACGGATATCACTATAGTTTCGATATCTTGGCAGTACTGTTCAATCTGGTGGTGTCCACAGCAATAAAATAAGTGTTGAAAGTAGGTCGATATGTAGATAGGTGGGTACATAAATAATACGGACAGACAAGCACACACACTTGCATACACACATAAAAGAAGACTGAAACACATGACCATAAACACACACGAACACTTCACATACACAAGGGCACCTATGGAGATACATACCCATACATAACAGATGCCCGTAAATAGTTACACAAACCCATATACATAGGCACACTGAAATATGCACACACACGAAGACAGAACTGCACACAGAAATACGCACACGCACGCATACCCAAACATGAACACACAAACACATGAATATGGAGGATACATCCAAATCTACATACACACATACACATACATGCATACAGACACACGCATACATACATACATTCATACATGCTCACATCCATTCATCCATCCATACATACATATGTATATACACATGCACTCTGGCGCATACACATGCACACAAACAAATAAACAGACAAAATCCGATAACGGGACAGAATCAACGACTGTTAAAGATGTTGCAAGAAGCAACGAAAATTTAAGAAAAAAATAAATGACTGAGTGTGTTAATTAATAAGCCATTAGAACAGAATTAGTCTCTCCAGACACAATGAAATATGATTCAGCACAGGAATTCACACAAACAACCATGCAAACCAAATACAAAAATGAAAGAAAAGCATTGGTATTTGACTAATTGTAGATTTTCCAATGACCAGAAATTATAGTGGGTAGATGTATGTTGACGTTAGGAAATATGCTTCGTATCACGTTTGAAATAGTCATTAACAAAGTTATATACGGTCAATTCTGTAAAGATTTTGACATATATTCTATATGGATGGATGGTGCTACTTTCTCAAATTAACAATATCCTGGTATGTAAATGGTGTTACAATGTAATGCGAAGTAATGAATTAGCTTACGCTTGTTTTCCAAGATGTTTTTAACGTTTGATTTAACTAAGACTCTGAAAAATAAGATGAGAATAATAATAATGATAATAATTACAACAATAATGGTATAGATGAAAATGTAATAATAATGTTATTAATAATAACCGTTATTATTGCGATCCTTATTATTATCAATTAGCTAAATAATCAGTATCCACGATGGAACAAAGCAAATTAATCTTGAACTAAGAACACACACTGGAATAAGATAATTGAAAGAGAACAATTCTTACAGACACGGAGAACATAACTACCACAAACGCTGTGAAATGAAAGATATTTCAACGGAATCAGTCTAAATTTTAAAAAGTATTAAAACTAAATCTAAAAAAGTATTAGAACTGAAGAAAAAAATGAAAGAAGTCATCTCACTTGAAAATTCCAAATTAAACCAAATAAACTGAATTTAAATTAATTAAAGGATTCACAAGGAAACTAGGTACTTTCTGACAGAGTCCCGACACCTCCGTCATAAGTCTAATATAGACAGAATATACCTATCTTGTACACAAAGTATCATAGCTGTGATAGAGTCAGACAGCTATTACAATAAAACAGTCGACGACAGTCGTAAAACATACGAGATAGAATAAGGAACGAATAACCGCTTTTCTCTGGATGTAAGAAACAAGAAAATACAATGGAGTAATACACTAAACTAAAATAAAAGATTTAGATCTGTTAAAACATGAACAATTTAAAAGAAGACAATAGACTAAAACCGTAATTGATTTGTAAATGAAAGAAAACAAAACTGAGAATTTAACAATAAACAATGATAGAAATAAATTCAAAAAACGCTTTGAAAGCAAGGGACAGAGAGCAGAAATGCGTAATCCCATCTGTGTCTGCCTAATTAAAACTTGTAAGAAACTACAAAATGTAGAACACTTAAGAAAAAGCAGCCAGCACAATGCGTTGTTTGACGAACTAAACTGTCTGGTCAGTGTTTGACAGTTTCAAATATATACACGAACACAATCAGTGTTTATGTCCACTGAACAATATGTTAAAAAGTCGATATGAACTCATAATAGTATTAACCTGACCCAAAACAGAATATCTGACAACTGTCTGGTTACAAACATTTTAGGAATACCTAATGGAGCTGACAAGAGTTTCCAGATGAAACTTCCAAGTATAATAAATAATAAATGAATTAAATTATAATAATCAAATCCTTCATACTAATATATATCTTTAATTTCTCTTATCAAAATATTCCGAGAAAATTGTTGAAAAGCTGTCTAAGCATCTTGAATCAAACGGGATGTAATGCATCAAATTAAACAAAGCCGCTCCAGTACTTGGAGCTCTAGGTAATATACAAAATATCAGCAAAGTATATGATATATCAGAGTACAAAAATATGCACACAATTTCCAAAAGAGTGATCTTCTAAGCACGGTTTACACCCTAAGCAAAACCTGCTTAATTCAGTAATCAAATAGCACATTCTGTACCTACAACACAAATACATACGCGCGCGCACGGGCACACGCACGGGCACACGCACGGACACACATAGTAAACAAAATAATATGGGAATCTAATTGAACTTTCATATTAATTTTTATCCAGTTAGTCCACGATGCATGGTCTTACGTTGGTTCTAACAAACTTTGTTTCTCCCTGCAGTCTTTCTGCAACAGCAACCATATCTCGCTCTTAATAATTTCTGCCTCTATTTTCGGAAATGTGCAGCGTTTTTGTGGCAATCAGATAATTTTAACATTTTTTTTCTAGATTTTAACTTCATTTAGTCTTTTGGTTTCCCTATCTCCTACTGTTACACAAGCAACTCCTAATAAACTTTGCTCAGTATTAACTACGTTGGAAGCTATATCTAGTCTAGCTAACTCCACACAATCTTCTGATAACTCTCAGCCACATACTTTTTCTAGGTAAATACAATCTTTCTGCTCCTTCTGTAGGATGAGACCTTCAATTCGTATCAAATTCATTTCTAGTTTTTCTGTGTAGATTTTCTAATTCCGATTCTGTTCAATCTACAATAACTGATAAATATCTAAGTAACGATTCTACCCAAGTATTTATAGCCTTGACTAGATTCAGACCTTGTTGCTTCGACTTCATCAACTTCCTCACCCTCCTGATGTACACTTCAACTTTTTATTTCAGTTGTATAGTTGATACCCTGTCAGATTCTGATACACCCATGTACGTATCATCTCACCTTTGTTTCGATGATTTAATGTCGAGCCATGTGGTAACTCTATGCCTAAATTACTGACTTCCTGTAAGTCAGCAATGAAAGCATTTAATACATGTCTTATAGTCTTATGCCTGAAGTGTCTTATAGTTAGTGTTCAAGCTGCTACGACGAATGCTCTCAGAAAGAATTTATGAGCATCTTCACAGCATTCGTCGTAGTAGCTTGAACACTAATGTTAATTAACTGAACGGTTTATAATTATTAGTTTTATTGCCCTAGCCTTTGTCTTTCGTAACCAATACTTTTTTTCTCCAATTAAGTATGACCTTCCATTCTGGCAATCCTGAATCTGTTTTCTCTGTCTCCTATGTAAGTTCTAAGCTGCTTTAACCAATAGCTTTGAACTAGCTCTTGTCATAGACCCGTCCTATCCCTTATTCTTACAAACACTTTGGTCATTAATACCCAAGTTAATTTTAAATCTGGCTACTTTTCAGCAGATACTTCTTCCCTCACTTTCTTTAACCATGCTGCATTCCAATCATGATTAAAATGCTTGTCCCAAATACATCCCGGAGCTTTTTAAGCTTCCGCATTATGCGTCTCTTCTTCAGTACTTTCTTCTACAAAATTTATTTGGCTATAAGATATCTCTTCTGGTGTGTCACAGACAGCCTGTTCTGTTGATTGCGATCGATTCTTTTTTTGATATCTGGAAAGCGTACCTGCTAATCCTATGAGACACACTTTAAGCTCTTTCACGACTCTCGGAAATACGTTTTTTGGTTGTGATTAAGCATTTTCTAAATCTCTTGTATCCTAACTTGTCCTGTTACCAGACTTCTATTCCACTTAGATCTTGTCGTAAAGCTTACTTTCTAATCTCCTGTTTCTGTTCCTGCGTATTCTTTCTCTGAGGTATACCTAGTATTTTAGTAACTATTCCTTCTGTATAGATCAATGATAAACAGTAACCTACAGATAACAGAATCTACATTCCTGGTAATATCTAGCGTATTCCTTCTTTTAGCACGTTTTAATGATGGTAACATTTTCCGTTCTTCTTTCCTTCAACTCATCTAAAATATTCTGATATTCCTCACTTACGTTGGTAGTGTCGGATTTCTCTTACTAACTGGTAGTGTTATTACTTTTCATGTAGTCTCTTCCGTGCTTTGAACTATATCGCTGATGCATCATGCTTCATACTGATGCGTGTTGTTTGTCTGTCCTACTTCATAGTCTTTCTATCCTCCTTTCTTTCTATCTTCTTCTTCTTCTTCGTGTTCTTCTTCGTCATCTTCTTTTTCTTAATATCAGTAATAGCAATGGCAGCAGCAGCAGCAGCAGAGAGCAAGTGCAGCAACAGCAGCAGTAGCATTAGCAGCAGCAGCAGCAGTAGTAGTAGTAGTAGTAGTAGTAGTAGTAGTAGTAGTAGTAGTAACTACAGCAGCAGCAGCAGCAGCAGCAGCAGCAATACCAATAATCGCAGTGTTGCAGAATCTGTCCAATGTGTTTTAAATGTGAACTGCAAATGTGAGGAAGAACTAATCAACTAATGAATGAAAGACGAATAATGAGTGACAGTTGATCACTTCTTCGACGCGAAATACAGCGTAGGTACTTTTCGTGCACATAGGCTACCAATCTGCAAAGAAATCTATAGATATAATCAAGGGTAAGAACAATGTAATTCAAAGCTCTAATTTTCAGCAAATGTGGAATTTCTAATCTTCGTTACACTAAGAAAATCGTCAGGGCTTGATGACTTATACCAAGTGATATAGTCTCTAGTGAGTTTGCATTTCCGAAATGCACATCGGAACAGGATAGAAATATTCCATGTTATTTAACCTTAGGAGTAATAATTTCGCAGTGAAAACAACTGAAGTTAATACACAGAATATAACAAAAAGTAGATTTTTCCGTTAACACAGAGGCTGGAACGCTGTTACGTGCAGCCTTATGGCAAGAGACGATACCACAAATATATTATACTTATAATGTTGGAATATGATTAACATTGCAGAAGTGAATCTGACTTCCACCCGGAATACTTAATGATTTTCTGGAGGACAATTCAATCTAGAGATTACGGCTAAATTCTAGTCGATCTTGATCTGACACTAATACAGGTGGAAGGGTTATCTGTTTGGGATATACTATAGATACGTTCAAAGTACAACCAACCTATCGTGCCTGAGAGTAATGCAGAAAAATTTCTAATTTTAAAATTATTAACACAATACACGTAAGAAGTTTGCTGTTCATTTTCTTCAGAATTTTGGCTGTATCCTTACACGTATTTGCATTACTTCTGTAAGCTGGAATCGGTATGTTCAGTTTCTCTAAAAGTTAATTTGTGGAGCTTTATCATACAACTGGCATTATATGTGCCTATCCAGTGTCCCGTAGATAATCACTTTCTTCATTTGGTTAGAATAATTGAGTAGACGTCCCTGGTTCTGTTGCTACTACGAAGGAATATGTTTTGTTGTGCATCATACGAGTGATATATTGAGTAGCATTGTATTTTATAGTGCTTTTTTTGCATGCCTTATATCAGCGGCATTACACACAGGGACGATGATTATATGTGATATGTAATTGGCTGGTATGTATAATATAAAATGGTGTGGATATCACTGAAGAGGTAATTTGTGGACCAGTTTGCAACAAAGTTTTGTCTTCAAAATTAAAGATTAAACAGAATCGATAGAAATGTTTCATTTTAAAAGATTTTTATGTGTTATGGATTGCATGTAATGTGTTATAACATGCAATGATAATTCCATTTCACATTTTCATGTATGGAAATTTTCTGATTGTCTTTTGTATTCTATTCTGAAAATGATGATCTAATCATGAGTACGAAAAAAATGAAGTTACTATCATTTAAGTATTCAATGTGGATTCATACCTGATAACATTAAATATGAAGAATTATATGTGTTATTTTTAGCAATGCTATAACAAAGTAAAGTAATGTTTACAACATATGGAGAAGAATGGATTGCTTTTCGAATGGCTGGTGAATGTTCTCAAATATATGAACCTAGATTTTACAAGGTCATTCCATGAAATGCATCAGAAGGTTACAGAAGTTTCTTACATCGCAGTATTGGATATGAATAACGTATACAATTAGGTGAAGTTTGTGCAAAATTTGTTTTAAACTGGATGTAAAGATTTATTTATGATTGTCAGCGTGGATTTCGGGTGGCGAAGTATGATTCCTAACTAAGACTATGAAATCAAGCAAAGAACCCCGACTCATTACCAGAATCATGATTCCAGAGTTTTAGAAATAAATATATATATATAGGTTACCTCTATTTGCATAAGCAGAAGCTTCAAGATTTTCAAATTAATTGGAAATGACAAAGGGAAAGCATTATATCAATCTGGAAATGAATAATTCAGCGGCAGAAAAATCGCTAAAAGTAGAACATCAAGGTTTGCTCATTGGCTGTAATTGACTACATAGCAAGTTATAAGGGCAGGAAATCTTTTCACAAATCACACATTCGGAATAAGAAAAGATTGTTTAATATAGAACGTTTAAAAAATATGTTGTAAAAAAACTCGATAATAATGGCTTCAAAAATTTTCCTTATGATGATGTTCAATCAGGAATTTCATGTGTCGAAACAAGTGCCTTAAATGTGGAGTGCCTACATAAATCTAGGTTTCCTGGGTTGTGTTGATATGTCTATCGCAATCTGTATCGAATATAGAGACGTGTATTTTGTGATAGACACAAAATAGAAATTAGTACATAATTAACTATTTAGAAATACATGTATATTTGATGAAGTCAACATATCTATACGCATAAACAACTCTATGGACATATTGCAACTAGGGCAATAGTCTTTACGTCGTATTTTTCACCTGATTTAGGTTAACGTCAGATTGTTAGCACTGAAAACGTTAGCACTAAATCAATATATTAGTCGCTTCCAGCTTCAGTCAGATTTTCGTTCATTTTGTTTAATTTCGTTTCTATTTAAAAATTACCCGTGTTTATTTTGTATGAAGAGCAACTCATGTCCATAGATTTTCGCACGTTTCCCGATCATCTGTTATTTATTTAATCAATGTACCTGTAAAAGATGTGAACTTCACAAGAACCACTTTTCTATTCCCTCAACATAGTCAAAAGAAAGAAATAATGCATAAACAACATCAAGTAATCAGATAAACTTACACATAATCAATATTTGTTCTATCTCAATAACGATGTTTTCTCAGAAATTATACACGCCTGAACTAGCATTTCTGTTCGTTCCCTTAGATCTAAACACAAACTGTTCTGCAATGAATATACTCTCTTTTATTATAGAGTATATTTTAGTATATTCCAATATATCTGTATAACATAAATAAAAGCATCTTATTGAATATAGAATATTTTTTAAGCGATTGCTCTTTTAACTCATCAAAAGATACCAGTAAATTCAGTTGCGGTTTTAGTGTTCGTGTGAAAGAGATAAACGGGTTGAAGCAGCAGTGAAACATTTTCAATTCCTGTGTGCAGTCCATTTTCTTCAGATGATTAATAGGTTTCAGTAAGGCATGAATATCTTAACACTAAGTTTATTTTCACTAAGTATAAGGGATAGTTGGTTAGGTTTAAATTAAGCCAGTTCATATTGTATAATTTCTATCCGATTTTACAGATTAGGGTCTGCAAATACAATCTGAAGCTTATTTAAATAAAATCCGTATACGTCCCGTATATTTCTTCACATCTGAAATGCAGCAATTAAATCGCTACTAATAGGATTGCATTATTACTGAATAAATTTCAGGAAATTAAAATACCATAATGGCTTCTAAAATGTGACCAATATTCTTTCTTTGAGGTTGTTTTCTGGAGTTTTGTTTTGCTTTAGATATTTCCCAAATAGTATTAATTGATACGCTTATTATAGCCCATATGATTATTAAATCGCCATCTTGTGGATAAGAACATAGTCAGTAACAACAACAAATACATTAGAAATGATCATTAAGATGATAATGAAAATAATTATTTCTAAAGTCAACAAGATCCGTTTCCATACAAAATCTATCACGTCATACAAAATGCGATACAAAGCAAAAGCGAGTTGTGTGAATATAATGCACACCTTCTCTCTCTCACCTTCTCCCTCTCACCTTCTCCCTCTCTCTCTCTCTCCCAAACACACGTATATATTTGCATAAATATATATAT
>NC_068981.1:61117597-61119737 GCF_001194135.2 Octopus bimaculoides
AAGTAGACCAGTGTCCCTATGTCTATTTTAATTTTGATTTTAACATGAATCCACCCTATATCTCAGTTCAATATTCGTTCAAAACTAACATATTCAACAAATAAGTTTTACGATACATTTTTTTGTTTTAGGTTTCTGCATTAACTGAGTAAGGTAAACCCTACTAACTTTTTCTTTAAAGCTTTCGCATGTCACATTCTAGGGTCACCAGGTGTACCACTACCGGCTTCATTTCCATCCTCCCCTTTACTCATGTGTTTGTTTCCTATCACCGTCGCACTCCCCCTATCATCCACAACACTATCTTCCTTTAGTCATCATAACCACTGACATTTGTGTTCTAGTTGCCTCCTTTATAATATCTGTTTCTACTCCCATTATTCTTATTATTATCTTCCAGGAATTCGAAGGGTGATGCATAGCGTGCACGCAGATAACATTTTCACAAATTATAGTGAGGCTTGCAAGGCGTTGCATATCCATGATTTTTAATGAAGCTGAATAATTTTTTTTTAAGTATCACCATTAAGTTATTTATAATCCAGTGAATTTAAGTAATCAGCTTGCAAATGAGCGAAACCCTCGAATCCATCAGTGCACCCCCACACACACAAACACACACACACCCAATCACACACACACACACACACAAAGACACACACACAAACACACACACATGTCGCATATGTATGTATGAACTTATGTACACGTGGCTACGCGCATAGGTACACCATGGTCTATGCAGATGCAGACAAAGTTCGATTCATATGAAAAAGAAAGTAGGCAAAATATTATGGTCACTTGCTTATCGGGAAATTTGTAAGTCCGATTTAAAAAAATATATAAAGGTATTTATACTGCGGTTGATATTAAGAAATCAAATCCTATATAAACGACGCCCTTGAATCCATCACTGTACACACACGCGCATACGCACACACACACATGTACACATGTACGCGCGCGCACATACACCCAGTCATATTCTTATGTATGTATATGCACAAGTGTCTACGTGCATAGTTACACAATGATCTATACACACTCAGACGAGGGTCGATTCATCTGAAAATGTAAGTGAACAAATCAATGACCACTTCTTATCGGGGAATTTGTAAGTTCCGTTTATTTTGTTTGTATTTTTTTTTTTTGTAAAGATAATCAAAACAAATGTTTACCATTTCGAGCCAATCACCCAACGAGTATTTCTTCCAAATGTGGTGAAAATCCGTCCAACTGTTCTCCGGTGAATTTACAAACACACAAACAAACAGACAAAGACGAGTGATTACAATGCCTTGCATTTGCTTACGCGTGCTCGGTGACTAGTATTATTAATAATCATGATAGAAATATTATCATTAATTTCTTCTTATTATTTTCTTCTCAGTATTAGTATTTTCGCAGTCGTTGTTGTTATTCTTTTTAATTTCAAACTTCTTTTCTGTTTGTCATTTTCTTTAATTTTATATTGTCGCTAGACTTAAACTGACACAACTCGTCACTCAGCGAATATAACATGATAATGGCAATTGTATGAAACTCGTCATTGTCCAAATCAACCGCCTAGTTCCACCCAGCTATTCGTTTTCTTCTTCTTCTTCTTCTTATTCTTCTTATTTTTTTTCTTCTTCTTCTTCTTGTTCTTCTTCTTCTTCTTGTTCTTCTTCTTCTTCTTGTTCTTCTTCTTCTTCTTCTTCTTCTTCTTCTTCTTCTTCTTCTTCTTCTTCTTCTTCTTCTTCTTCTTCTTCTTCTTCTTCTGTTCTCTTTCCATTTCTACTGTTTCTTCGTCGCTTAACCATAATTTCATCTACTCTGATCCATTCTATTTACATTTTCATATTTCTTTGCTTTTTGCAAAATGTCTGACAGATTCACGATGTAAGATCGTATCTTTGATTCAGGTCTGAGGAAGTGCCACACTAATCTATAAAACCGCAAATATTACATTCATTTCCTTTTTGATCTTTTGCGTGAACTAGCGTTGAAAGCAGAATCAATTGCAGCTGATCATTAAGGATGTGTTAAAGTATTTCTTCTCTTTATATATCTACACACACACACACACACACACAGAGGAAGAATGCAGTGAACTGACAAGACTTTAAATAGCAACAACAAGCCCTAGTAGCTGCTCAGG
>NC_068981.1:61119747-61130139 GCF_001194135.2 Octopus bimaculoides
TAATGCATCCAAAGAAAAGAAGTGGATGGATGAAAGTCAGAAGAAGGAACTGCAAAAGAAGTATAACATTAGACAAAAGTTATTGCCTTTATTAAAGGCGATCTAAAAGAACAAAATTGGGAACTGTTCAGCAGCTGCCACCGCTGGGAAAAATATTGATCATGTTCACTATTGATCATGGTGATTGATAACAGGGGACTGATTATAAATCAAATAGCCAATAGTATTAGCATATCCCAGGAGGGAGTTGAGAATATTCTGCGCAATGAATTTGGCTTGACGAAATTTTCTGCTCAGTGAGCACCACGTCACGTGACACCTGATTATATGCATTCGAAGCTGGTCACATCAGGGGAAAATCAAATATTGTTGGAGATGTATCCATTTGGTTTCTTTCATAGTTTCCAAAACATACAAGGAAGTCTAGTTTCGTCGGGATGATGCACAAGTATACAAGTCTTTGCTTTCAATGATTGCTGCGTATGACTCTGGCCTTGAAATGGTTGAGTACCGTTCCTATTCGACTGATTTGTACACATCTGACTATCAAGTATTCTCCAACTTGCAAAATCACCTGGATGGGAAGAAGTATCTCAGTGATAATGACTTCAAAGCCGTTTTTGATGACTATTGACCAGCAGACTAAAATCTTATTCATTAATTGTATCCAAGCACAGCAACACCGATGGAAAAAATGTGTGGAGACAAGGGGGACCATGTTTAAAAATAAACTTCATTTCGTGACATTACATGAGAGTGCCTTGGTCAGCCTATTCATTTATCAGGCCATCCTCGTATGACCATAGAACCAAGCAGACTGCTTCATATTAGCAATATTAATATTTCGATATAGTACCGTCTCCTCGAACTGCGATGTGTACATTAACTCTCAAACAGACTGTTAGTCTGTTCTTCTCGAAAAACAGGATATTGCTAATATATATCTGACCAACAAAAAGTTAAGTATGCCTCTAAACTTCCACACCGTGAGACAAAATGCCAACTGTGTCTTACCAATGTGAAACATACATTACACTTATCCTTTTCTTCTGTCTGAAAATGTCCGTAGTTCACTACATTTCCTAGAGATATGAAATTTTCGCGTATGTAGTCGTCAACGCTTTACACCGAAATGATTCTCCGATGACCATGATAATGATAGGCATAAAATAGAAGGTATATACATATTTACAAATAAAGAATACTGGCGAAATATTCTATTAAAAAGACCAACTTGATGTAAAAGCAAAAAGCCTGATATTGTTATTTGGGCCAGCGATCAAAGGTCGCGCACTATTGTATAAAGAAACTGTTCTTGGTATGTTAATATCGCAACAACATTTCGGAAAAGGAGAACATCTATGGATAAGCGATGTGCATATTTCAACTCTCATATCTAGGCTAGATATTTTAATACTTATCATAGTTGTAGCGGTTCCGTTGTCTACTGATTTCCGTAAAAGCATGAAAAATCTTGTTTTGTTTCCGGAAGAAAAGAAAAGCAAATGTTTTCCCATTCTTGACATGCTAATGATTAGTAGTAAACTGAAAATTTGTAAATTTTTTCAGGAATTCTCATTTTGTTGGTTCCTGTGATGTATACGTATACATAATCACACGTACATAGGAAACACAGAACAGATCCTGATGTAAATAGCACTGACGTGCACTTGTGCACGAAAGAAAAAAGCACATATATTTTGGCTCAAAGACAGAAATTTCAGAAGAGGGATAAGATGTTTAAACCAACCCTATATTTTTACGAACTCAAAAGGAGGAAAGACAGAGCATATCCCGCATAGATAAAGTCTATCTCACATACACATATATCCACATCGACCTATTCATACAGCCAAAGTTTAAAAAAAGAAACGTAAGGAACCCGAACAAAATATACTGGAAAGAACTGTTTGTCTCAAACAAGAAGAACTGTAAATAAATGTTTGACTCGAACAAAAAGAATTGTAAAAAACTGTTTGACGTGAAAAAAATAGCCACTTTTTTGTGGTCGTATTGAATAATGAAAAGGTTTAAAAAATTGATATAAAAGAAGGAAACTCTTTCACACCATGCATTTATACAGACTTCTCAGCATTCTGAAGGGATCTGCCAATTAAATTGGCAAATCGAAACGATCGTAGATGCAACATTATATAATCTATACCTAATTGATTAAATTAATGGCTAACTAGCGCAATCGACCTGCTTCTTCCTGTATTTGTTTCTCCATTTTCTACATGATTATATATACATATATATACATATATATATACACACACACCTACGACGGTCTTATGTCAGTTTCCGTCTAAGAAATCCACTCACAAGGCTTTGGTCGACTCGAGGCTACAGTAAAATATTGTCGCTCAAGTTGCCATGCAGCGGGACTGAACCTGAAAGGGTGTGGTTTAGAAGCAACTTTTTTTTTTTATCACACAAGAAAAAAAATTGAATACGTCTTCGCACAAATTATATTGTAGCATCATTTTTGGTAAAGAAACCATTTGCATCCTCTGTATTACTCTTACTCCTTCCATTCAATTAATGTAATGAAAATCATCAACGCCATCAGAATCAGCAGAAAGACGCCACCACCTCAACAGCTACCATGATCCTCCTCCTCTTCATGCTGCCTCCTTCTCATCATCATCATCATCATCATCACTATCACATTTTAACGCCATGAATAATATAATTATTTCTCTTCAATTTACCCTTAGTTAATGTATTTTCTCTCGAAACAAGAAGTTAAACTTCATTAAAACCATGTCATTTAGATAACATTTGTTCCTGCAAAAGACATTTATGTAATGCTTAATAATACAAAGAACACATTTAAGAAAAGCAAAACACAAGTACGGTTCAAAGTTACATGGTAGTATTCAGTGCACTTGTATTATACGAGTTCACGTTGCATGAGTGCACCTAATATCATTCTGAACATGCATACTTTATTAAACCGAAATTGCGTTTGTCTTAATGTAATGGGAAACAACTCACGTTATATCTTTAGACTATCTCTAAATTTATATATGTTACATTTGGCTAACGGCCATATAAAAAGAAGAAATTCCTCATTATCAAATTCTTTAAAATAATACCTTGAGAATATTGGCTGTACGAGGGAGTACTAAAAGGTCCTGACTTTGGGGTAAAAGAAAATATTTGATGATCAGTTAATTATAATTTTATTCAACATATTCATTCGCTTCTCAGATTCACACATTTATTGAAACGGTCCTGCATGTTTTCTATGTCGTATAAAAGAACTTTGAACGTTGGGTTTCCAATCATGCCTTTTGCGATACCCTCCACGCCAGGAACTTTTCAGCAACCTCTCGTATCTAACAAGTTACTTATAATAACCGATTCTATTTTCAATATGATATACATTGTGACATGTGTTGATAAGCATTTTCCATTAGCACTAAATAATTATAAAACAATTCTCAATATAGGAGCAGAACAAAATACCCATAGTACTAAACATATGAAAACACTATATTCAAACAAATGTTCTTCACTCGACAAGCTTTCTTGGATTTTATACTGCATTCAGAGTATATATTTAAAAGATTATAAGAATATATGAGATCAAAAGAATATACTTATATATATATTTATAAATGTATATATATATGTATGTGTGTGTGTGTGTTTGTGTGCGTGTGCACGTTTGTGTATTAGTGAGTGTGCGTACATGTGTGTGTGTGTGTGTGTGTGGTTTTATGAATATATATAAAGAATGCTTTATGAAGAATTGACATTTGGCGTTTCTTTATTTTTCCTTGATGGATAACGGTTTCTGGTATTCTGATTATACGAATCCTTTCATGTATTTGTCCTGTAGTTACATGTAGGTTAGTCTGTAATAAGTATTTCTTTTTTGAGGTTATCAATAGGCAGATGTTATCTCAATATTCTTCTCTGTCAGATGTAGTTACCAAAGGATCATCTCAAGAAGCACTTTTGAAAAGAATTTGAGTTGTATATAATGCGTGAATTCTATCATTTGTTTTTGTTCACTTAACACATCCTAAACATAGGAGCTGAATATCGCAACAGTTATAGACGTTTGTCGTGCTTTAAAAGCACGGCAAATAAGTCTTTTCTAAAGAGAATAAAGCTCCTCCTCGAGTCATATAGTCATAGAGCTACTTCACTGTTTCCATGTCGAATATATACCCGGGAAAATATTCAATTTTGCTTGCTGAGTGGACCTGAAAGTAACGCGAAAGTAGTGTTTTGCGGAAGAGAAATTTGCTTCGTCTGATCAGGAAATCGAAACCACAGTCATACGATTATGAGTCCAATACCCTAACAACTAAGCCACTAATCTCCATACAAGTCTTCTTTTTAGCATGAAAGTAAGTTGGTCTATGTTATTTCCAGTATCTACAAAATATGATTTCTGCTTCAGGAATACTTTTATCCTTGTCGAAATATTTGTCGAATCAACAAAGATTATGTATACACTGACATTGTAATGTCGTTGATGAATAGGCGATTAGTTTATAGTATTTTTAGATTGGTGGTGGCTAGTTATTTGTAAATTTTGCAGCTTTTGAAGACATTGGTGCAGGCGTGACTGTGTGGAAAAGAAGCTTACTTTCCAACCACATGATTCCGGGTTCAGTCACAGTACGTGACATCTTGGGCATCGAGTTGAGCAATGCCTTGTGAGTGGACTTGGTAGTCGGAGTCTGCAACAAGCCTGTCGTATGCACATGCATATATATATATATATATATATATATATATATATATATATATATATATGCGCGTGTGTGTGTGTGTGTGTGTTTGTGTGCATGTGTATGAGCGCGTGTGCGTTTGTGTTTGCGTCTGTGTTTGTCTCAGCCGACTAGTGTATGACAATCAGTGTTGGTGTATATGCGTTGCCGTATCTAGCATTTCATGAAAAGAGACCGGTAGGATAATTACCAGGCTTAAAAATTATGTACTGCAGAAAATTCATTCGACTATAAATTCAAGGCGGTGCCCCAGCATGACCGCAGTCTGATGACTGAAACAAGTAAGAGATAAAACAATACACTGCTGCTAGTGTGTTGAAGTAATTTATTTGACTCAAATACTTTTGGCACTTTGTCTATTCTACTAATTATAATCCCAATTATTTCTTTTATGTATTAAAATACTACATTTTTCTCACAATATTTTGCTCTTGCTACGCGTATTTTATTAACAACGCACATTCCACTCACTGTTCCTGACTACTCTGTAATTTTCTTATGCATGTTCGTTTGTTATAGCTAACGATGTTCTTATTACAACCCAACACTGTTCTAATTTGAGGTCTCTTTACGATTCCGTTATCGTCATGTTTCTTTTATTGTTTATTGTTATTGTCTTCTGTAAATTCTTTCACAGAGTTTGTTATGTTTAAAGTAATGTCCATTACTTTCCAATCGCGTGCTGTGCACTACTTTTCTTTCAGTTTCATGCCTTCTTTTCTAAAATGTTGTCTTCTAACGATATATTTTATCTTGATAACAATTTTCTGGAAAATTTGTCTTAATATTTTGTCTTCAGTATAAATTCCATGTGTAGAACTAGATATAATCACCGTCTCCTTTTCGTTGTCCCTTCTTCCATATATTTCTATTTCAGGCTTATTTTGCTCACCTGACTCGACAACAATGCGTGCATACATGTTATTCTCATAGTAAGGAATACACTGAGTAATTTCTCTTATCTCTGTATCATTGGGTCAATTTTGTTTCTACAGTTGTTCTTAACACACCATTTCTATTGCATTTATTTATTTCTGTGAGCGAGATTTGAGATTGTCCTGAAATTTCTATCAGAATGTGAGATTTTATATTATTTGGCTCATGAACCACGTTGTAAATTCTTTAAGAACGTAACACACTTTTTAATTGTGTGACTCATTGAGCGCTCCGCCGTTTTTATTATGTGCGGTTTCCCTCTAATTCTATCTACTTTTTTAAAAGTAACATTTAGATCTGTGTGAGTAATATTTTAAATATAGCGTTATGTATAACATACTGGTGGATGTCAAGTGTTTGGATATACCTAAGGTTCAGTTGGGTATATGTGCTCCATTATTGTATTTGTGTTACGTTTGTCTCCTAATTGTAACTTCTCTCACGAATGCATACAGTTTTTTTGACTAATTTTTAGTTTTTGACATTCCATCTGTACCTTTTCAATATAAATTAGATTATGAAAGCGGAGAGCTGGCAGAAACGTTAGCGAAATGCTTAGCGGTATTTCATCTGCCTTTACGTTCTGAGTTCAAATTCCGCCGTGGTCGACTTTGCATTTCATCCTTTCGGGGTCGATAAATTAAGATCTAATTGACTGGCCCCATCCCCAAAAATTTCGGGCATTCTGCCTAGAGTAGAAAAGATTTAGGATTTAGATTATTATTTCTTATGCTCTTTTTCGTTTTCAAAAAATGCATAACTGTATTCGGTAAATTACTGAAACAAAAACTTCCTTTCTCTCTCGTATATGAGTGTGTGTTATATGTATAGAAGAATCGGTAAAAGCTCCGTGTTGCAGCAACGGCAATATAACTTCTTGGTTCAGATACCGCCAGAGTCAACTTCGACATTAATCCTCTTTAATTCCTCAGCTATCGGTAATGGAAAGCCAATGACATACTGAGGTCGATATTAAGATATGTATCTTGAAATAGTTTGTTCTCTTTAAGTGTGGCAGAAATCTATATGCAAGGTTTTCGTCGAATAACTACTCAATATTATCAATTCAATGTTCATAATTCTTTTATAATCAATATTTTTGTGCTTATGAATATTAGTTTCAAGTACTGGTCATTCCATTCGGGTGGATTAAAGCTGAATAGACTCCCACTAAGTATTTCTTTTCTTGCTTCATCTTTCGTCAGCATTAAAATCAAACTTCACTTATCAATTACTCTTTTGCACTGAATAGAGTTGTTTATCCGGGTATTTCCCTTTGCAGACTTTCTTTCTGTCACTTAATCATTTTTTATGGTAGCATGCACCCAATGAATATAACGTGTATTTTACGCGGTGTAAACTTTTACTAAACAATCAAAGCAAAAACGAAATTAATCCATGTTTTGTAGATAACTATTTTGAATGGCAGTAATATTCAGTAAATATTAGCTTTTCTTCATAGATCTCATCCCTCCTGACTTTTCTCATTTTCTTCTTCGTTTATAAGTCGTCCCTTCATCTTCCTTTGGTCAAAAAGGTCTGATATTTATTCTAAGACTCTTGGTTATATCGAAAGACACAGTGTTGTGGACTTAGCTGAAAAGGATGATGTTTGGCTCTTCCCTTTTTGTTCTATCCATATTATTTTCTCAAGCGGCACTTGCATAGATAAGTAGCATGTATGGAAGTGAAAAGGTAGGAGACCAAAAACAGATGCTCTGAGTGTTGCTATAGACTATAACAGGTCAACCAAACATCTTCAGGCTTCTAATAGCAATTTAGCGAAACCGTAAATTTATGTTATCAAACCAAAATGATTAGTAATAGCACCACACATACCCGACAGAGAGGTAATTTTTCATTGAGAGATAGATGCACAAAACTTCATTCCAAGCAGACGCATACGGATTTAGAAAGGTATAAGCCGATTGATTGTGTTTGGGGTGGGTGGGATTGGTTCTGAAATACCTCCGAATATAGGAAAATCTACTTCACATATACAACTGCTTATCGGAAATCTCAGATGAAAAATTAGAATCTTCTACAATAATAAAAAAGAAGAAAAAAACACTTGCTAATATATAAGCAGCAAGCCTTGTAACCGTGGGATTCTACTTCTGCTGAAGAAAACTGTGAACAAAAGGGAGTATCTTGAGAAATTATTTTTTGTTATAATTTTCTAATTAGGCTTACAGATTTAGTAATGCTATTTGGGAAGACACTTTAACGTATCCTTGTTCGTGTGACCCATAACATAGAGATCTGAGCCTTATCTAAAATATCTACCCGTAACGAAATCCCACTGCATGCAACACCTCGTTCAGAATTTGGTCATTCAAATTGGCCTCACTGAGTGTCAGATGAACGTCGATCAATTCAAAGCTTTCTATTGTGTATATAATTGGCAGTATGCACGGTATGCTCTGGTATTCAACGTTTGGATTTCGTAAATGTACAGCGAAATCTACGAAAAAATGTAAGTAAATGGCCACCTAATAGGTGCAATTTGCGTCCCACTATCGTTCCGTCAAGAGTGTGTACTGAATATCGTTGCTATTCAGTTACTGTGCCAGTCAAGGAGATAGTAAGTACCACTTGCTTCAAATTTGATACAAAAATTTAATAATGTTAAGTCGTAAAGTAAATTAAACATTTCATTACTTACATTTTGTAACTTATTCTTACTGCAATAAGTCTCCTCTCGTATGGTTGTGAAGAAAGTTTCATTCCTACTGTTCCTGCATTGAGAAGATGTTTCTTTCTGAATGAGATGACATCAGAACAGTGCTTTCAGCAGGTATATGCTACGTGTACTAGAAAAGAGTTTGCGATTTCGGAACTTTTTAGAAGTTACAGTCGTCTTTCCTGTCGTCGCCTTTCAAAGCTTAAATTTCAACTGAATTTCTTATTTATAGCACTGAGTTCGGAATATCCTGTTAGTTTGCCAATGTTGTGATACGTTTTTGTGGGTGGATTCTACTCAAACTCATTTATACTTAAACATATGAATGTGCAAATCTGCATTAGTTCGCATATTTCCTTTTACTCATCTAAGTCATTATTCGAAGTGTATGTGTAATACATTTGTCTACCTTTACACGCAATTCTTCAGAATTGTATGGATATGTGAACAACTTTTAATTCATTGGTAGAATTGGTATTGCCCAGGGCCTGTATGTGAAGTACTAGTAAAGTAATCTATTTCATTTAATCGAAATTATCCGTCTGTAAAATATCTGGTCTTTTGCCTTCAGGAAAAACATCATAATATCGTGGTGTTATATTTCCGCATGTTTTGCCGTATCAATTGGTGTTTATAACTTCTTATTATGCACTATAAATCTTCTTTTGTTACGGAACTTGGTTTGGACATCTGCTACTATCTAATATTCTTCCCTTGCGTAGAATCAGGGATTTAAATCAAGGAGCCATCAGTTGTTAAGGGAATTTCGGTGTTTCAGTTGGGAATGGGTTCGATATTCAAGGAAATGTATATATGATACACCCTGTAAAGAACAAGACAGCGAGTTGGCAGACTCCTTTGCATGCCAGACAAAGCGCTTTTTGGCTTTTCGTCTGTTGCTACGTTTTGAGTTCAAATTCCGCATTGGCTTTTTCAATCATCCTTTCGAGGGCGATAGAATAAGTTACAACTGAGCACAAGGATATAAACGACTAAAATTTCAAACCTTGTGCACATATTGAGAGGGATTTATATCAAAGAATAATAATTTACTTTATTTTCACAGGTTTATTTGCAGAGAAGATACTTTTCAAATGTTTTCAGAATCCATAAATTTCGCTGTATAACTGAAAGGTTTCATTGGTAAAATGAATATTCATTTGAGTAATGTCAATACCAAAATTTGTTCTTGCTCATCGGAAGTCCTATTAATTCCCTCTTTCCTACCATCAAAGAAAAACTTCTAATATTTGAATACATTACATGATGCATTCAACCTATATGTTCTTTAAGAACATAGTTTCATTAAAGCTAATTCCATTGAAACTTTCCATTTAAAAATATCATTGATGATAATGACGATGAAATTCTAGAACTGAAAAATAATTTTGTAGAGACAAGTATTTTTCCCGAAAGCTGCTTCACAGCACTTTTGCCCTTGACGTTTCACTCGTAGTCAAAAGGTTTGTAAAGTACTATATCCACGTTGCTTTCATTCTTCTAAAACTATAGCTGTAAGACAGCTTTTACAACGTTTGTTTTGAGAATATTAAAAAAATGAAGCAAAAGTATAGTTTGGAAATTGGAAATGAAATGTACAAACATTCAAATACTCTTTTCCGATTTCAATAGTAATCGAAGAAAAAAACACTGATTTTTCCGTGACATTAATCTGGTATTGCATTGAATATTTTTGGTTCGGAGGATACTTAGTAACATTTGTTTCTAATGTAATTTCTTTAAAACATGAAAAACAAAGAAAATAAATCACAGAAGAAACTACGTTCATTCAGTTTTTATGGAATCCATCCTCATTTTTTATTTGATGATACATTTTACAAATTCCATTATAAATATAATCCAAATAAATGTTTCGAATTGGAGTTTGTCTTATATTTATAAACTTTTCTCTTGTTTTCTCGTCATCTAATCCTATATCTGTAGACTACACGTCCTCAATTTTGTATTTTGTATTTTATATATACATATGATATATATATATATATATATATATATATA
>NC_068981.1:61130453-61133102 GCF_001194135.2 Octopus bimaculoides
ATATATATATATATATATATATATATATATATATATACATATATTTATAAGTATATATATGTATATATATATGCATATATGCATTTATATATCTACATGCGCACACACATACACACACACACATATGGACTGTTTTTACTCTGTTTTTGAGGTTCCACTATTACACCTATTAGGTACTCTTTGCTTCGCTTTTTTTAATATTTTAAATGCATTAATAATAGTATCTATAAAATACTGAAGACCGTTTTCCCGTAATTGTTGAAGAAAATTCTGAGGTATTAAACATATCTTGAATGTACCTTTTGACCCAAACGATCTGAGAAACTCTCAAATGTGATCCTGATGTATGTTGAAAATGGTGCTTGGAAAAATTGCTTTCAGAATACCTGGAAAAGAATACTTGCTATAAATTGTCTTTTGTTTTATTGCAAAGTAATTAAAATTCGTATCTTTTGCATTATCGCTTGTGTGTGTCTGCCAGGCCCAAACAGTGATAGTGTAGAGAATGTGGCAGGTAGATTGGTTAATATTAAGTTGTTGCATTAGTATGTGAGACTTATGTAGGAATCGGTTACTACATCAGGTATTGGTCCTGAAGGTTAATGCATTTCGTTTCTGCCTGGTGACCACGCAGAATATTTCTGCGTTAGTTCTGTTGTTATGAGCTATTTATTATACATTGCGTTATTGTAACAGCTTACCACTCTGTATCGTGTTACGGAATATCCTTTGCATACGATATGAGTGTTATATATATTGTCTATTTTCTGGATTGTATGTGTAATGGTATCATTTACGTAATCTTGTTTGCATTTTTTTTTATAATGTCCACTGCTAAAGTTAGCGTTACTGATGTTTTCAAGGAATACGAATAGACATTACATACTTGAAGTCATTGGGCTTGCCGCTTGTCATCGGGAGATGCATATGCAAGAGTGACGTGCTGTGCTGAACGGATGGATTCGGTAAACTTTTCTGGTTGGCTTTGGGTCTAGATCTACGCGTAAACAATGAATGCCAAGAGAAAACAAGTAGGGTGGGTAGTCCAACCGAGACATGTATCGAATTGAAAATAATCTACGATGAATCTTGTACATTTGGCGAATATCTGCATCGTATCCAGCATCTTCATGAATTCCCTGCGAATATCTTCATCTTCATGACATTCTCCCTACTATCTACATCTGGAGTTCTCAACCACTTTTGTGTTACCTGTGTCCCCTTTTATTCCTATTTTACTTGGGTAGACCCCCATAATAATTCAATGTTTCGAAAATCTTATATTTTTATAATTTTATAAAATAGGTAAATCATTTGTGTATTGTGGACGAATAATCAATTTATTGCACACAAACGTTACTGGTCTAAGCATAATTTTTTGATGATCCTGAAAAATTACTGTAGTTTACTATATTGTATCTGTGGAGCCATCGTATTCATGACTTACCCTCATATTACTGAAAGAGAATAGATTGTGTACCTTTTGTGTAAGACAAGTGTTCCTCTGGTCAGATTGACCATTCCCTGTCAGCATCCGTGTCTGGAAAACTGGAATCTGTCGTTTCCACTGATGAGGAGATATTTTCAATGAAATGTGGTGGTCATGTTTGTTAGAAGCTGCAGAGCATAAGTGGAGTGAAAGCGATATAAACTGTTCGGAGAATTTCTGATAGTCGATGAAGACCAATTGGCTGTTCTTTATGGGATGACTTGTGATAACTCTCATGGCTTATTTCTAAACATTTCCGGTTTGGCACTGCTAGTGTGGGCCATTCCTATATCGGGATGACCTCTAGAAGTACGGTAGTGTTGTCAGCAGCGCCATCCCGTCCTCTTTAAGTTTGGTCTGAAATAAACATTGTCTCTTATAATTAGCTGGTCTTGAATTTGATTAAGAATTTAACTAGCCTTAATTGATACTGGCAGATATGACATTGGTGCGTTCAAAACAATAGCAATCACAAAATATTTTCGAAATATTCGGAGACTTGTAACATTGATTTTTAGAAATCAATGTCAAACAGGTAAGAATAATAAATTATAACAGAAAATAAATCGCACAAACACAATCATGCCATATATAATTTAATGAAAATATCCTAATGTATCTTTCTAACATACCAGACAATTAATTTCATTTTGGAATATATAGTTTTATATGAAATTTTAAATCCAGAGGCAAATAACAACATGTGTTAGACATTTGTCAGGCCTACTCGGGTTCTAAGATGTATTGTTGCGTAAATACGGGAAAACATTAATTTGTTCAGAAATATCCTTGATTTCATTCCGGAAATTAATTATGGCATGAGTAACTAAGGTAACTAGCAACTCCATAAAAATAATGACTCTAGAATTATCAGCAACTTGATTAGGAGGAAATTAAAATAATAAATTCTCAACGAGTTAAGTTTAGAATAAAGTGAAATGAAATAAAATTTATCGGTTTACAAATGATAATTGAATTTTATACAGATTATTTAATCTAAAAATAGCGTCAGATTTACTCCACGTGAATGTTGTTTGCAGAATCATAAATTGTATATATGCGAAATAAATTACCCGCATACTCGTCCATACATTTACGCATGTAAGTATGTACACACACACACACACACACACACACACACACACACACACACACACACA
>NC_068981.1:61133522-61136349 GCF_001194135.2 Octopus bimaculoides
ATATATATATATATATATATATATATATACGACGGGCTTCTTTCAGTTTCCGTCTACCAAATCCACTCACATGGCTTTGGTCGGCCCGAGGCTACAGAAGAAGACACTTGCCCACGATGCCACGCAGTGGGACTGATTCCCGGAACCATGTGGTTGGTAACCAAGCTACTTACCACACAGCCATTCCTGCGCCTATATATATATATATATATATATATATATATATATATATATATATATATATATATATATCACTCACCAAAAGGGGCCTGCATGCACTGCAACATTTCCTTGAACCCCTCCCCTACTTCAAAGGAGCTCACAACCTATGAGACATCTCTCTCGGCAACGACACCCCGGTCTCTCGCCATTTCAGCTCTACCGGTCAGTCTTTACAGCACCAGTCTCTGCACAGGGGCCATCCGGAATCCCGTCTTCACCGTGAGCCAGAATTAATCATCTCTCTTCACTCCTTTGCGCTACATGGACTCAACCCTCCTCCCCTCTTTATCAAACCGTCCTCGTCTCTCCTCTCTTCCTCTCAGAACTACTTCCTCCCACCCACCTCTCGTCCCTTGCTCTGGCACCTACTTCCTCTCTTCATTCCTACCACCTTCTCCCTCCCACTGTCTCCCTTCATTGTCACACTTCCTCGTTACCCCACACCTACACATTCCAACCTACCTATAATCCCATCCCACCCCATCCCATCCCTTAGACCCCACCCATGCCTCCCCACTCTCGCCTTCCCTACACCCAAACAGCACCATATCACAGCACACAGCACACAAACACCACCACCACACCACACCATCACACCACACACCATACCACACACCACCATACCACACCACACCACACCACATCCCACCACTCCGCACACACTAACACTGACCACTTCCCAGTATCTACACCATCACCCACACACCTACACAAGCACACAGGCACACGTCAATGTTTCCAGACCCCTTTCACACGAACATACACGCTCTCACATACATGCGAACGCGCACCTTCGTGTTGGGATCACCACTACTTCATTATCTCCCATTCTTCCTAGCTCTCCTGTGTGACCCCTCTGTCCGGCATTCGCCATGACAGATCGTTAGCCACTAAACCTTTTCCTGTTTTCTCTCCCTGTTTATTTCTGTATTCCATTCTATCGATGATGCGTAGGCTCGAAACGTAACAGATTTTCTCACTTCCCGAGCGTTCAACTAATAAAACTGTTTGTTGTTTACACACCCGTGCTCGTCTTTTGTTTTCTTCTAAATTCTCTGTGTGTGTGTGTATATATATATAAACTTACTGTATAAAAGTTAACGCGTACGTTCTGTCGTGATACGAACAATATATGAGTATATGCATATATACGTACATGTACATACCTTCATCTACATGTACATATATATACATACCTGGGTGCATGACGGGTTTAACTCGAACGATTTTTGGAGCAGTGTGCTATCAAAGTTGACAGTGATCGACAAGCACCTGAAATAAGGACATACGAATGGATTTTATCTATACATGAAGATGGCGATGAGGGATCAAGATGCTCGACGAAATGACGTTGTCATCGATGACCGGTTAGAAGACCGACCATAATAAAATACGCTGTAGATTTAATCAGGTTGTATAATTGCAGCTACTTATAGTTTATCATGAAGAACTTTTTAGTACCAAATCCAGTATTTTCGATTTATACAATCTTGAATGCTATTCTAACGGTGTTTGAACTTTCTGCAATCATTTCCAGTCTTCCCATACGATACAATTTTCATTTTAAACCTCTTTTTAACATATCCAGCTTTTGATACTTCCGACTTGCATTAGAAGGCTGTATTGACGAGTGTTTAGAGCAATATCACTCACAATACAAAACTTTGCCTTTATCAAGTTAACGGCATCTGAAAATTATTATATTTTAATATGACACAATGAAACCATAAGTTGGGTTCAAAAGTAAGTATTGAAATATTTTGTTAACAAAATTTCCAAGTGAACCGAAACATCAGATGAATAGTGTAAGGACCTTACTTAGCTTCATGAATCACCAGCGTAAATTGTAAGGACATGTAGTTAGAAGGAAAAAAGATGAATATCAACGTATGTCAAATGCTCATTATATATCCTCATTATATTTCCAGTAGCAAAAAATTAAATTACGTTTACTCATTCTGGTGTGTTTCGATAACGTATTTAGTTGTGATTTATATTTTTAAAGAAGCATATGCTTCTTATACAATCGCAGGAGGACTGAATTGTTTCCAGTGCACTGACACAAAGAGAACTTTTTGTAATTTGGATGCTTGTTCGTGGGGCACAGAAATAGGAAGTTCTTCTACTTGTGGAGTCTCAAATCTGTTGACTGTGTCCCAATATTCAGTCCTTCAAAGTCAATCGCTTTTCACCTGTGTATTCCCCGCCACACCTGCCGTTTTTGAGAACATAAATCTATTTCCTCGATGCACAGGTGATATGATATTTTTCGTAGTGAACGTTTGTGCTGATTTGAATTAATGCATCATTCATTGTATAAGATTGATGCCGGTTCTACAATTACGGTGGTTACACATTTGATTATTGGTTTTGTATTTTTGTTGAATAATTTGATACTGATAAAGTAGGCTTTTTTTAAGAATCAGGTCGTCTTTTACTTTTAATATTTTGTTTTTATTTCTTTTCATTAGCAGGTGGTTCATCAAAAGGGGTATATTGTGACGGTTGATATTGAATGCTGTCATGTTACTCAGATTGTGTGTTGATTTTATGCACTCACTTACACACACACACATGCAGAACCCCACACACACACACACACATT
>NC_068981.1:61136359-61149694 GCF_001194135.2 Octopus bimaculoides
CACAATCTTCCAAACATACACGCACACACACACACATGCAGAACCCCACACACACACACACACATTTATATGTACATATACATTCATATTGGTATACTTCGGCCATATGCACCACTTAATGCAATAATTTAAGTTATTTTGGAGTTACATTTTGTGATTTCGTAGCCCATTTAAAGAAGAAGTTTAAGAGTTGACTGAAAACACTTGACAAAATTTGTTCAGATATGGTATGAATATTAGATAATTAAAAAATTGCCTGAAGGAGACGTAATCGTGTTGCAACGTGATTAGCTGAACTTGAACTGTGTTGGATGTGTATGCCAAGGGATCCCAGCTACGGGTGCTTTCTAAAGTTGATGTTAATTATCATTGGACAACATTGGTTACATAGTCCGCCTATTGTACAATTAATGTAGCGCCCAATGTAGCATTGGGGAGGAATAAAGTTTCTGTGTTTTAAGACGCTCCTAATGTAAGAGATGAGTAATGTTAGTTTTGTACTTTTTGTTATTTTGTAGGGGGAGGGAAGTGAGGTTGTCCCAAAGCCCGTAATGATTTGCTTCATATAGTGAAGCGGTTTTCTAAGAGTAGTCATATACAGAAAACAGGAATGATGATATTTGGCTCTCTGGGGAAAATCGGAGGAACCAGCTTGGTATGCAATGGATGTAACCACTACAGATAAGACCGCTGTCAAAAGTTACTCCTAAGAATATCGTGAGTGGTTTTCCTGAAATAATAGAATATGGTTGTTTGAGAGAATTCTCTTTTCCAAAGAGTATGGGTTCAAATTTTCTCACATTTTACAGGATGCCTTTTCTTTCCGCGTTCTTATAGTATACAAATCAGACTAGAGTTTTCTTCGGTTTTCTTAATCCAATGCAGCAGTTTACCATGGCTCTAGAATTTATCAGTTTTAAAAGTATAAAAGAAAATTTTGAGAATCTCAAAGAAGCGGCAAAGTGAAGAAATGCAGTTTAAAAATGCATAAAAATAGATGGAAAGAAAATAAGGACAGTGATTAAATGACAGATACAAGCTGAGGAGAAAAAGACTGCCGAAGTCAGAGGGTGAAACACACATGTGCTGAAAGAAGAAAGGGAGAAAAGGAAAAGAGGAAATGATGAAGGAATAAAACTGTTCGCCCGAATGGCAGAAATAATGAATGAGTGATGATGAAAGAAATACTATACTTTGGTATGTTGATTGATTTTCTCATTCGTTTATTTTTGCATGTATTTCAGTCCTCATGTTGAATAAGAATTTATAGATGCGAATGGAATCTTAGAATATTAACTAAGATTGACCACGGAAGATGTTTCAAGTATTTTAGTAAATTTATTAGTTTACTTGGTTAAATAAAAGTGTAAATGTAAGTGCGTGATTAAAATAAAATTAAGAATAAATTTATGCATGTTTGTAATATTCTTCTACAGCATAGTTACAAAGACACATTTCATAGATAAGCGGTTAATATGGGTTTAAATCTAGTGCTCAGCTGCAGCTATTTTCTCATCACAGGTTAGATGTCTGGCATAAAATCCTAGTGCTGTTTTGGACTAATCTTTGGGTGCTAATTTTAAAACTGACCTCCAATTTGTTCTATCACATCACATATTTGTGCGTCGGTGTATAATTTTATTTACTTAGATCATACCATAAATTAACTTTATACAGCTATTTGCGGGAATTTTGGCTGGATTCTCATGCTAATTTTGAATATATTCAAGCTGAGGATTACTTTAAAATCGTTTCTTTTCATTTCAGGTTTGAACTGAACCACATTTGTGTAGTTACGGATACAGAATCAAAAAGAAGGAAGTGTTGTAATGACACCGATATCCTCTGTTATATCTGTGGAATCATCACTCCAGAGCTTCAAAGGCGCAACATCAATAACATTGTCAACGTGTATCTTGCTTACTTTAAAGTAATATCCGGAGTCCAGGACAAAAGCTGGACTCCCCACAAAGTTTGCAAAACCTGTGTTAAAACTTCGTGATTATGTTCTCAAGGAAAGAATGTAAAGCTCAAAATGTTGATGTGGATAACTGCTATTGCTGCCGTGTTAATGTAACATGCTTCGATATGAAAACCGAACGACACTTGCAACATCCAGATATCCCATCTGCTCGCCGATCGGTTGCACAGTCTGAGGAAATACATGAGTCTGTAGTATCTATTGAGTTGTCATATATTGATGATGAAACCCTCAATTCACCTACTGCTGATGAAGAAGTGCAACTTATGCCAACTGATACAAACTATGATAATTTTGTGTAGTCAACCTGAATTGAATGACCTGGTCATGGATTTGCATTTGCCAAAGCAGTCTACTGAATTTATGGCTTACACAATGCAAGAGAAACGTCTGCTGTAACCTGGAACTTATGTCTCCTTTTGTCATAACAGAGAAGCAAAAGTGTGGAAGTACTCACATGGTTAGCTTGTTTATTGCAATGATGTTGAAGTGTTTCTACTCAATACGGGACTACAGGCACATGATTCATGTGAGTGGAGAATTATTACTGACAGCTCTAAAGGCAGCTTGAAATGTTTTGTACTACACTACAGGAAATTAAATAGTATGGATGAAACCCAATAGCACGCTCTATAAAAATGAAAGAGGAGTGTGAGAACATCAAGTTTGTTCTGGAGAGATTGCAATATCATATTCATGGATGGGTAATTTGTATCGATTTGAGAATGGTAAATCTTGTACTGAGCCGGCAAGTAGGTTACACTAAATACCCCTGTTTCCCGTGATACTGGGATAATAGGGCTACAAAGGATCAGTGAATGGAAACAGGATAGCCCGTAAGAAACAATTTCACGCCGGATGAAAAGAACGTAATTAATGTACCTCTAGTTTATTGGAAAAGTTTCGTCCTCTTCCCACTGCACATAAAATGTAGTGCGATGAAGCAATTCATCTAAGTTCTTGATCACAGTGGAGATTACATCAGCTACATATACACCACCTTTCTAAGTCCAATTGACAAGAGGGCAAGAATATTTGATGAGCCTCAAATAAGAACATCTACTTCTTACAACAATGAGTGTGGCTGACGCTAGAGCTTGGAATATCTTCTCTGATATGGTGCAGAAATTTCTATGGGAACAGGGAGACTGAAAAGTATCAAAAATTTGTGGAGACGTTGCTCTTTAATTTGCAAGCATTTGGGCGTAGAATGAGCTTTAAATCGCAGTACTTACACTGTCCAGTCACTTGTGTAAGTTTCCAGAGAATCTGGGTGATAATAGTGAAGAACAATGTAATAGGGAAAAACAAGGCGTTAAAGTAATGGAAGAACGTTACCAAGGCCAATGGCACTCAATCATGATGCAAGATTACTGCTAGAGCTTCATCAGAGAGATTCCAGAAGCTGTGCACAAGAGATCATCAAAAAGAGGAAGTTATTGGAGAATGAATTATTACAATGATAAGAGATTTTGTATAGATATCTTGTTATCAGGGAAGCTTAATTCTTAAACGCTAATGTACATTTACTCATACAACTTTGTGCTTTGATTCATTAAACAAAAAAATGGAATATTGTCTATTAAACATTGCATCTATGTATGTTTATTTTTTTTTCTTGATGAGCATTAAACATCTGTTTCTAGCAATATTAAACATTTTATATCTCAATAATCGAGTGTGATAAACAAATCCGATATCAAATTTGGATTCAACACCCAACACTTAGCTAAATACCATCGATAAACCTTGTGCTAGAAAACATGTGTTGGCCAGTGTTATAATAACCGAAGAAGATTACAAAGATTAAAAGTACTCTTGGTGTTCTATGTAATATCAACAGAATGATGCATATGAAAAAAAGAATAGTGAAGTGTTGGAACACTAAGCTGCAACTCTACAGTCGCATGGTCACGTAAGCACAACCATTAACAGACACACATGTATTTATGTACGATGATATTGATTATAATAACCGAAGAAGAATACAAATATTAAAAGTAATCTTGGTGTTCTATGCAATATCAACAGAATAATGCATAAGAAAAATAGAATAGTGAAGTCTCGAACACTAAGCTGCCACTCTACAGCCACATGGTCACATGGCCAACAACTTCGGGGAATGAGATGAGTCAATTACATTGACTCCAGTGTACGAATGCTACTTATTTTATCGACCCACAAATGATATAAGGCCACGTAATTCTTTAATAATGCTAAGAAAGAGGAATGGGAAAACTGGTCTTAAAGGGAGTTTAATGCAATTATGTTGTTGGTATGAAAGACATAGCTTTAGCTTTATTTCATAATACTTGTAAATGCGACTGAAGAAAACTAAGAGGCAACTGTAGGAAAGCTTTTATTTTAACAAGAGACATGCCTAACTCATTATATCACATATCACGCAGATACTAAAGTTTATTACAAGCGTTTTTTTGTAATTATATCTTGGAAATGAGTGTGGATCGATTTGTATTTCTTCAAATAATTATCAGTCACATAATAAAATATATTAAATCTGGCATTAGTTTTCTCAAATTTCCATCAGATAACTATACATTCATCAAATTCCTCATATTCGGTGTTGTATCACAATCTGCTTTATTTCTAACCAATTATGATTTTAATTATTTCTAGTAAAACACAAATAATTTATTGACTTATCTAACAATGAAATATTCTTAAAGTTTAACGATACTTTATTTACATAATTAATCGATTTATAATAAAATAACAGTTATTTTGTACATATATTTCTAAATATTTTGATTTCAAGTTGATATTAATGTAGTAAGTATGCTTAAAAGTTAATGCGGCATAGCCACTTCTAGCAATTCCTTCTTTAAATCGATTTTTACTGTCTTAAATTATGTTTAATGAATCTTCTCTGTATAAAATATGCTGGTGATAAATTTCTCTGCCTTGCCATTACAATCATATTTACACACTAGCGTTTTCTTCAAACATAATGTAATGGCAATAAACTATTTAACGTATTCTAATTGAATTTATTAGTTACCGTATGAATAATGTAACTTGATATAAGAATAATAACAAGTTAGTTAACAATTTCCTTTCTATATACGTAACATAAATATATTGATTTGCTATATACTCGCTAAGGAAATTAGATAGAGTTGTTAATGATGTTGAATAAAAGAGAGAAAACATCTTCGTATGTATTCTTTTTTGAGATTGTTTCTGTTAGTTCAACTGTCATTTGTTTCAGCTGCCTCAGCACTTCGATTCGTCCAAATTAATTATTTTCTTCCAATATTCCAACTCTATGAATTGTACCCTTACTTGACTGAATCGATCCACGAAACAATAAATGTTTAACTGACTTCACTAGAAATGGAAATGATGCTTAAGAAACTTTATACTCTAAGGCATTTATGTACGTGGGCTATCATATTTGTGACTACACCGATGTAAAATAACCAAACAATATCCAATCAAATTTTGCGATAAATTAATGTGGAAAAGAATACGTGGCTTGAAGTTTATCGGTTTTTTTTTTTTACCACGTTGAAACCTCATTTCATATTTGTTTCTGCTAAACAAAGCTATAAAATTCCTAGTGACTGTGAATGCTTCATTTTCTCTTTAGAATATCATATCATGCTCCTCGGAAACGAATAATTATCTCGTATTTCATTACTAGAAGTTCAAATTAATATACATTGCACAACACAACGTTCTTGATGTTCGTATTAATTGCTATGGGAACGAATTCATCTAGACTTTGAATTTTAAGAATTATTGAATAAATATTTCGAAAACATACCATTCTATAATGTAGCAATGAATTTAAATGTTGTCATCTGTTTTTCCAATACCTTTTCGCAAGAGTAATGTATAGATATAAAGTAGTCATTTTTCATTTTTTGCATTGCTATGTATATGTAATACATGTAACTATATATCTGTGTTTGTACACATATGAGTACAACATTAGTTAAAATTAAAACTATATTTAAAATGTTATATACTTCAGGCTGCATGATAATAATGCATTATCAATTATTGCTTTGATGCTTTAAATTAATTATGCACAATTCGTCATCAGTCTAAGACCACCTACTCCAAAAAAGAGCCTTCGTTTTCGTATTTAATTGTAATATTTTATTATATATATATATATATATATATATATATATATTTATATATATATACATATATATATATATATGTATATGATGCCATAGCGCAATGGATTTTGTTTATTGAAATGTCAGGGAATATGTATTTCAAGCAATTTTTCGTGCTATAAAAGGTGAATTTGGAAAACAAGACATTACCTGATAAAGTAAATTTCTCAAATTATGTAGTAGTTATGGCGAGAAGTTGATTCTAATACCATTTTACAAAGCCACGGTATCATGAAAACATAATACTGAATATTAGTTATATTTAGCCACTGAATTACAATTAAATACATACGCATATGCATACATACACAAACATATGTGTGCGTGTGACAACACTAACGGTGCCCCAGCATGGCTGCAGCCTTTGGGCTAAATTTAAGAGAAGCATAAAAGAAAACGTCTTTCTGAGAATTTGACTAAATTTCGCGCATCAGTTTTGCTAATATCTTCGATTGTTTAGTTAACTTAGTTGTACAACTTATTTCAATATTTTTGAAAAATAAAAATTCTGAAAAATGTGTAATATTTAATGCATATTAAATAGGCTTCTCGCTTCATCTATATAAAAATTTAGAAAGCCGCTTATTAATTATGTACGTAACAGTTACTAAAAGAAAGAAATCATTAAAGGTATGACCGTCTTTAAATTATTTTTATGAGTTTATGTTCCAAGAAATTTCTTGTAATTTTAATTTAAGAAGTGTATTTAAATATTCACTGCATTCACTGCAGGGTAGATTTTAATGTCTAATAAGCAATATTAATCCTTTGGAGGCGAAATTTTCCGTTTTCATTGCAACAGTCTCTCACTCTCTCTCACCTCTACTTTCATTAATGATAATTTAATATATATTCATTTCAATGTTTTCATTTGAATTTTAATTCGCTATTTTGAAAACCCCCAGTTTATTCCATATACGTAATGTAATAAAAAAAATATTTGTTGAATGACTGAGTGCCATTAGACAAGATAACTGTATAACTTTGAAGCTCATGATACGAGGCACAATTTCAACAATAATATCTATTTCGGAGTTTCATAAATGTATGTTTTTGATAAAATAAATTTTCTTTTCACTATACCGGTATAATTAAAGTGCTGCTTCTAGCACGCTAAGCATTGTTGGGTTACCCTGAAGCTTGTTTAATTAAAGATATATTACAACTACGATAAATTATGGCAAAAATATTTACTAAACAAGTGAAGTTTTTCATAAATTGAAGATTTCAGGAAAAATTTTCTTTTTGCACTTCCTGTAATTAATGAATATTTCAAATTCTCAAATTAAAATATTCGGTGCAAGTTAGATTTTAACGAGCTATTATTGACATTGTTTCGGTATACCCCATCTATTTTGTATGTATGTATGCGCATGTGAAAGAGAAAGATAGAAAGAGAGATAAAGAGAGGGAGAGAGTGACACTTAGACATCGCTCTCTCTCTTCCTCTTCTATCTCTCTCTCTTCCTCTTTCTATCTCTGTCTTCCTCTTTCTCTCTCTCTCTTCCTCTTTCTCTCCCTCTTCCTCTTTCTCTCTCTCTCTCTCTCTCTCTTCCTCTTTCTCTTCCTCTTCCTCTTTCTCTCTCTCTCTCTCTTTTTCTCAAACACACATACAAAGAAAAAAGATGTTTGCAGATGTATTGATGCATGTACCGATACACGACTACACACACTTTAACTCACTCTCTCTCTCTTTCCAACATACGAACACACACACATACACATGTTTCTGTCATCTTTCATTTTCTCCTCTCCTTCACTTTAAAACAAAAGTAAATAAATTTAAAACATTACGGAAATTAACGAATAGTAATGAGAGGCCTGCAAGTCAAAACGAAACATCGCCCTTTCATTTATACGATTTTTTGTCATTTCATGTTTATTTCATTCATTGTTTACAAACGTTGTCTCTCCACACCTCTCTCTCTCTCTCTCTTTCTCACACACACACACATACACAAGTTTTCTCTAATATAAGCACACAGACAGTCTCTGTAATTCCAGGTTTGATTTCATTATTACACAAATAACATATTAGAACTTTGCAATTCCACATGGGGCGTCGAAAGAAATATGCGACGCAAAAACATCATTTAGCATCAGAGGCACGACGGTAGAGAGAATGACGGGCAACTGAATCAGATAAAACCAGGATAAAGTGACTGATACACATGTCTGAATATGCACGTACACGTGTATATGATACTGCTTCCGTTACACATGATCAACTGGTGAGGATATCTGGAGAGGAGAATATTCTACTACAAAATAAGGCACTGAGTCAGCTTCCACCCACTTTTCAGCTGCATATTGATAATCAATATAAAATGGGAAGTCTTCCAAACTCCAGCGAGATACAAACAGAAAGACCAATGCAAGCAAACAGGGTGCTGAAAGACGAAATCGAATTTTTTTCGTCTGTACTCCAGTTATAAATATAACTGGTACTCCAGTTATAAATATAACTGGAGTACAGACGAAAAAAATTTCAAACTAGGAAGAATTCTGTAAAAGGATTAGAAATAAAAACCAGTTTCGATAATTTTCAAGAACCGGCGGTCGTGCCTCATAATTCAGGGAGTCTCTTTGACAATGTTTGTTCAAACTGCAAAGCTTACAGATGTGTTACTGAATTGAAATTTCTATGTTGCTCTGAGGGGAAGGTAAAACTTGACAAATTGCCAACCCTTCGTAGTTGGACTACCTTGTTGTTTGTTTAAAAAAGAGAGATGATAATTAAACTTAAATATAATTAGAATTGGGAATCCAATGTGAAATATTATCAAGCGGCTACCAGAAAACCCTCCGGAGGGTGGTATTTCTACTAGTTTACATATTATTCGTACCCTCAAGGAAATAATGGAATCCACCCTATCTAATATGGAATACATTCCAGAATATATACTTCAGCATTCTAACAATTAGAAAAGGAAACCATATGAAACAATACGAGTGTATAAAAAATAATTAATATTAAAATATATCCCTATTTAATTATACATATTTCAATATCAGTTCTGCAATTGGAAATATATCTACTTTTCACTTAATGTACAATTTTTGTTTCTAGCTTTATGTATGAAATTAGAAGCTTAACTTCCGTATAGTCTTTGAGGAAGAGTAAAATAGCATAGAGCCGTGAAAAGTACTATACATTACTGTATATTATATAAATTATATTAATTACTATAAGGAATTAGGAGAGTATAATTATCAAAGAGAGATTATGAGTGTGATTATGATGGGAAAATATGTAAAAGAAGCGATACGTAAAACGTTTAAAGGTGATAGACGTCTGAATTCATATATCACTTCTAGCTTTAAGCATTTCCCAGTACATATCTAAATTTATCAATAAGGGTTTTCTCTGGTATGAATTCCAGGGATACTTTATTTAAATTTTATCTGAAGTTTCGGCAATTGCGTTCCTGACTCCTGGATTTACTAGAAACAATAATTGAAAACTCAAAATCTTAAAAACCTCCTTGGATTAGACAAGCAGTGTTTTACGATCATTGGTGGAGATATTTTTTTCAAAAACTATTTGAAAGTAAATGGTCATATCTCTTTTGAAAAGAATCAATAATCAGAAAATGATTATATTTCTTTACAGAACACTTTGATATTATAAACCTCATATTTTCTAAATTTTGGCTGCAGAAATGATGTTTCACTATTGCATTAGTTGAAAGTCCTATTATTATTATAAATGTTATTGTAGTTACAGTTGAAAATGTCACCCAAATATACAAATTAAATCCAATGTTAATGGTTTGAAAAAAATTACAACCAATTTGAAAAAGTCCAGGAATATTTCCTGCTTCTTAAGACAATAGTATTACCTCGGCTGTTGTGTATGATAAATATTGATCCACTTTCTTGCAAAATAGATACAGATGTATGAAATTAAATAGGTATTAAAAAAAATATAGCATAGTTTTCTTATTTGGCTTTAATTTCTGTGGCGTATTTTTATATACCAGAAATAATTCATATCAAGTTGAATGCAATATATATACCACTTTATCTGCATGTCATTTAGCACGAAAGTGTTTTCAGTAATTTTACATTTGTGTAGATTGTTCATAAATGATTTCCTTAAAAATACACAAGTGCATATGATATACCAAATATTTCTTTAATTATTTTTTCTTAATCTCATAAATCAAAACAAAAAGTTGTGGGAATAAATGCACATTATTATTTAAGAATTAGGCTTGATGATAACAAAATGTGTTTAAAGATTTATATTAGCATGACAAACTAATTTCTCTTATTTATATATGTGGAGTTTCCGGAATACGATTTTGATGAAATGGAAGCTGGCTAAGTGAGATATGCTTTTGCTTGTAATCTATGAATGTGGTAAGATGGTGAGCTGGCATAATCGTTATCACGCCAGACAAAATGTTTAGCAGCATGTTCGTCTTCACGTTCTCAATTCAAATTCCACCGGCTTTGCCTTTCATCCTTTCAGGGTTAATAAAATAAGTACCGCTTGAGAACTGATGTCGATGTATATGCGAAATTTGAAATAAACATATAGCTATAGAAATCGCAGTATATTCTTGATATTATCCCGTCAATTTTTTTAAACATTATATGTATATGACAAAATAGAATTATGAATATGTCACCCTTAACTCGATGAGGTTTTGTGTTAAATTTGTGTTAAAATTTTCACAATAAACGAATTCATTGCAATTAACAGCAATCTCCTTCTATAATTTCACAAAGATGTGTATATGCATTAGCTGATTGTGCGTTGCATTAATCAGATTAGAGTTCTTTTCTTTTCAAAGTTTCAGCTCAGAGCTGCGGCCATGCTGATGCACCACCGTCAACTTTTCTACAAGATAACGAGTGAATTGATATGCAATTTTGATATTAGCACCGTTAATAAGGCGGCGACCTGTCAGAAACGTTAGCACACCGGGAAAAATGCTTAGCAGTATTTCGTCTGTCTTTACGTTCTGAGTTCCAATTCTGCCGAGGTCGACTTCTTTGTCTTTCATCCTTTTAGGGCCGATAAATTAAGTACCAGTTGCGTACTGGGTCGATCTAATCGACTGACCTCTTCCCAAAAATTTCGGTCCTTGTGCCTCGAGTTGCAAGATAACGAGTGAATTGATATGCAATTTTGATATTAGTACTATTAATAAGGCGGCAAGCTGGCAGAATCGTTAATACACCCCGCACTATTATTAAGCGTTATTTTGTCCGGCTTTACGTCTGAGTTCAAATTCCGCTGAGATTGACTTTGCCTGAAAGCTTTTCGTGATCGATAAAAAAATAACAATGAAGCACTGAGATCAATGTAATCAACTTAACCCCGCCCCAAAATTGTTTGCTGCAAGCTAATATATGAAAATGGTATTAAAGCAGAATAATTCATTTTGAAATACTAAATATCTCCCATTAATACTGAAACACTAAATTGTATACTGAAGTACTAATTCGTATAGCTGAAAGCTAAGAAACTTATTTCGAATCGTTGGCATCCAGTTTTAGCAATTTTTGTTTTACATGAAAATCCTTTTGAAAAAAAAGACAAACAATCCTTTTCACGGAGAAGTAAATTTGTTCACTTTTCAAAATTCAATTGTAGTATGAGCTTGAAGTTTTAATATTTGCTAAGATTCATATACAAAAAGTACATAATGTGGTGGTGACAGTTGTTGAATATAGAGGTAAATATGAATAGTATGATAATAATATTCGCTGAGATATAAGTGATTGAGATGTTGGTACATGATAAAAGCTGAAGCATAAATACATATATGGAACATAATAAAACAGCTAATCGAATAATGTTCAAAAATAATATTAAGCTTTTATTTTTATTTTACTTATACAAAACGCTCGGGATTAACTAATCAATAATGATTGAGTGCTGTTGTATTATGTTATCTACTGTCGTGTTCAAACAAGTCCTGAGGGTAATATAACTATATTTCATAATTCCTCTTGTATTTGAAAACGGAATAAATATATTTCAAGATAATGAGTCAATTGGGAATTTTCTTTTATTTAGAATGTATTAAAATGTTAAAATGTAATTACACCTAAAAAGCGGTTGCTACATCTTAATGTTTTTAATAAGGAAAACTGCAGAAACATATCTCAAATTATTTAACCCGGAAAAATTGTGGTAATATTTAAGAATAGGATTAAGACGGCGAGTTGACAGTTAGCAAGCTGGGTGAAATGCTTAGCGACGTTTTGTCCATTTTCGAGTTCTGAATTCAGATTCCGCCGAGGTCGACTTTTAACCTTTTAAGTACTAATTGATCACCGGAGTATATATAATTGACTTATTCATCCCCTCCTGACTAAAATTCCTGGCCTTGTACCAGACGTACGGATGGCAAATTAATTTATTGTGCAAATTGGCACAGAAACTCGAGTCTGAGGGTAACTACAAAAATATTTTATATTTTCATTCCCTTTGAAATGGCACTTATTCATGCTTTGGGCTTTAACTGCCATTTCTATCATGTAAGGTGTCCTGTTACAGGTCACCCATTTGGTATATAAATACGTAAACTGCTGTACACTATTATATATGAAAATATGATTTTATTACGCATGCTCGCCACCGGTATAAAAAATTTTCTAAATTTTCGTAGTTTCAAAGCTTTCTTGGTACACAGTTTCAATATTCTAATATTATTTGCTGCCGAATGTAACGGCGGATTTGAAAATTATAATGTATAAGAATGTAGCTCGTATATTTTCAATGCTATTTGCAACATAAAGATGCATTAATCTTAGCGTCCTCACTGAAGCAGTACGGATGGAAAATTAATTAATTTGGGACACTGATAGAGAAACTCGAGTTTGAGGGAAACTACAAAATTATTTTTCATTTTCATTCCATTTGAAATTGCACTTATTCGTGGTTTGGGCTTTAACTGCCATTCCTAGCATGTAAGGTGTCCTGTTAAAGGTCAACGCTTTCGTGTATAAAAAGGTAAATTGTTTGTACACTATTACATATGAAAATATATTCTCTATTGACTTTATTACGCAGGCTAGCCACCGGTATCACACTTTTTCTAATTCACCACCTTATTCTTTTCACAGTAATGTACATACATACATACATACATACATATATATATATATACATATATATACATATATCTATATATCTATATATATACATACATATATATATACATATACATATATATATATATA
>NC_068981.1:61149704-61153757 GCF_001194135.2 Octopus bimaculoides
TAGATTTAGATTCAAGATTGAATATGGTACTTATGTTTAGGCACCAGAATATAGTATGGTATGGTATTATACAAAAACCATTCCAAAAAACTAGGTGATCAAAAAATCAAAATAAGCAACACGGATTTCAAAGATGATTGCAGTACGCACGTTTCATGCTACTCCATTTATTTAAGTAATGCGAGCATTACATTAAATAATATGTACAACGCTATGAATAGATAAGCACTGATGTCGATAGTTTCAATTAAAATTCTCCAACGTGGTACTCAAGCATCACCGCCGTTTAATGACTAAGACAAGTAAATAATAAAAGCTAAAAGTTAAATAATAGAATATAACTTAATGAAATTGATGAAATATGGAACAGTGATATGAGAAAAATTATTAAAATTCAGAAACTATCAATTATAAATTGTCAAATTAAATTAAGAGCGATATTTGAATATAACTGATAGGGATTTTCTGAAAGTATGCAAGCAACACCTGTAATAGCTGATCATAAATATTGAACACGTAATGAAAGAATGCGATTAGAAACATTCAATATGAAAAAACATCCATAGTAAATAGCAAATTCAGGAGAATTTGTCTAAAATCCCGCAACTGTCTGCACCACAGATTTGAAAATGAGATCATCAATATCATAAGAGAAGTAAGATTGAAAAGTTGTCAAAATATTTTTCCAATTAAAATTATACAGGCGTCGAGAGCTGGTGAAATGTTATAACTTCAAAAGAGGTGGTGAAATTTTATAACTTCAGAAAAGACAATAATCTTACATGGGATATTCGAAAACATTCAAATAAACACAATAAGGCTTGCGAATGAGTAGATCCTGAACAGAGAAACGAAACATCCAGCGATAAAAGTATGAGTAAATGACAGACGAGAATACATACCAAAACAAGAAATCCATATGCTACTGAAACATCACAGAGGCAATGTTATGAGAAACCATCAAAGCAGCGTAATAAACTCAATGGCTGGAGAATTTGAGATAGATGAAACAGAACCTGCCAAAAAAAAAAAAATCATCACCAATATGCAACAATCTGCCGGATATATAAACAACACAGATGTCTTCGAATATTCCGCAGCCCCTCAATAATCCAAAAAATTGTGAAACGTTTTACAGGTCCACACTATTTGATACCTTTGATATCTGCCCAATTCCCAATAGAAACTACCACTCGCTAAAACCACTTGACTTCTTCCACGAACTTCACCATAATCAGAACCATGAAGTAGACACCATTATTTGAGGAAGAAAATCACTCGCATTCAATGAAATCGTGCCCCGAACAAGTTGAAATATGGTGAGTCATTGCTTGAAAAAAAATTAGATGCCATGAAGGAGAAAAATGTGAAATTTGGGGAACATACATCCTGGAATGTATAGGCAAAATGGCAGTCGAGCATAGGCTTACGCAGTGATGACAGCTTAACCATATCTAACACATGAACGGATATGTTCAGAACAGTATTAGGAAAGGCCTTTATAAAGACTTTATAAAGGCTTTATAAAACCTTGTTTCAGCGTCTAGACATCCAGGTCACGTGATTTCGACCATACTTTTTGAGATATAATCGCGACAACAGCACATGTTCTCGCACTGTTTTTCGATATGCTGCTGGCGTCATCGCTGCTATCTCTAGCGGTTGAGCGTCCTTCATTGAGCAAACCACTAGCAGGACATACGATTCCACAAAATATATGCACATAATATATAAAACTCTATGCGTACACGTTTGTCCATGCACACTCTAATGCAAAGGCAACCACAAACAATAATATGACTCTAGATGTCTTACTCATTACAGACTCTCAAATATTTTTTCGCAAAATTAAATCAAATTTCACGTTATACATGAAACACTCACCAGCTGATCATTAACAGGTCACATCAATGTTATTCAGATTTAAAACGCCCCACAAAAAAGAAAATATTTATATGCAATGGATATGCCATTAAATTGGCTCACATCTGACATCTATTATAAATAAATTTACACATTTACTCCCCCAAAAAGACTAACTCATGCACATACGCATATTAATGTTCAAAAACCTTCACTCACATTTGTACTATAACATGTTAGCACTTCAAAGCCCGATGAACACTACCCCATACATACACACGCAAAGAAATATATACTTCCAACTAGATAAACTTCTAAATACACAGATGAAATTAAAACAGAACTTTCCACAAACCCACAGAACATACCAATGAATTTTCAATACAAATTTGCCAAGCCAGCAAGCAGAAAAACCGACGAGATTTTTCCACACAAAATAGTTGCTAATAAATCTTCAACAGCGACACACAAATATCTCTCCTAAATAAACGTATCAATTATCAGAGAGATATCTACTCAATAGATATCACTTGAATTAGTTTAATTGGAATAAGATATAAGGAACTATCTGCAATAATGTTATACAAGTTTATCACATATATAGCATTTTATATCCTAGCTCATGTGAGCAGTCTCAACCTCTACATCACAATATGATTACTACTGGTATTTCTTCATCTAATATAATTCCCCAACTATGCTTGATAGCAACAATTACCCAATTCTAAAGTTGTATATTGACTATGGTTATAAATGGCCCATATCAACTTTCAATACAACAGGTGGTGAATATCTAACATATAAACAATGCTAATATAGTATTGTGTGTAGACATAACTACAAATATTAATGTTTTATGAGTATCCTTCTCCCAATTTTAAGTAACTCCTTCCTCTATCATTTCCTTAGTTCTCTTCACTCCCCTGTAATTTGTCTTCCTCTTTTCTCTGATCTACTTGCATCCTCCCATCTTTTCCTCCCTCCCCTATGCAGTCACCATTCCTTCAGTGTTCTTTGTTATAACCAGAAAGGTTGTCCAATTTCTCTCATTTGAACAATAGACCAGTTGAGCAAATTTATCAGTTATGTACCTATAATGACTACTGAAAACAGGTGTAATCATACTTCGCTCCAATGAAGGAAAGGTATGTAATGACTATTATATTAAATGTGTTATTATATGTGTATATACACCCCCACACACACCACACATACATACACACACACACGCATGCACGCACGCACACACACACACACACACACACACACACACACTCACACACATATATATGTGTGAACGATTGTTTGAAAATACAATTTTAAAGATGTTTGATGACTTGACCGGTTTCACATTTTTAGACACAGATTGTCAAAAGTAAAATGTAAAGCTTTGTATAAGCTTTGTTGTGATAAGTACTGGTTATCACAAAGGTATTAAAATACAGTTATACCTTCTTTGATAATAATAAGAACATGTTAGAAATATTTTGCAAGAAAGTATTTAGGAAAGTATTCAACAAAGTGTATTATGTGTTCAATAAAAATCAGGTTTGTTTAGTAGTATATTTATACACAGAAGGAGATGTATTTAAGAATTTACAAAAAATTGGAGAGGAACTGACCTGTCTTTCTGACATTTTCAGAAAATGTCAGAAAGATATGCAGGTTCCTCTCCAATTTTTTGTGAATTCTTAAATATATCTCCTTCTGTGCGTGTGTGTGTGTCTGTGTGTGTGTGTGTGTGTATGTGTGTGCATGCATATGTGTGTGTGTGTGTGTGTGTGTGTGTGTATTCATGTGACTGCGGACATGTTGGAGCACTGCCTTTAGTCGAGCATATTGACCCCAGAACTTATTCTTTGTAAGCCTAGTACTTATTCTATTGGTCTGTTTTGCGGAACCTCTAAGTTACGGGGAGGTAATCACACCCAGTAGCAATTGTCAATCGATGTTGGGGTGACAAACACAGACACGCAAACATATAAACACACATACACATATATGACGGGCTTCTTTCAGTTTCCGTCTACCAAATCCACTCAGAGGGCTTTGGTCGGCCGGAGGCTATAGTAGGAGACACCTTCCCAGGGTGCCACGCAGTGGGAACGAACTCGGAACAATGTAGTTCGTAAGCAAGCTACTTTACACACAGCCACTCTTGCGCCTATATATTATGTATATATATATATA
>NC_068981.1:61154933-61157633 GCF_001194135.2 Octopus bimaculoides
TATATGTGTATGTGTGTGTGTGCGTGTATGTATGTATGCATGCCTGTATGTATGTATATATATATATACTTATATATATATATATATATATATATTTCTAAAATACCTATTATAGAGGTACTACATTGTGCAATTAGTCCTGAGAGATATTTCTTTTTACAAATATCTGTTGTTCAAATTGTGGGAGACTGGTATAGTTATGTACAGTACTGTGCGTATTACAAAACGTGTGGCCGACCGTGTTTGAATGTGTGTGTGCGTAAGTAAGTCTGCACATATTTGTATGGCATGTACGCGAATTGGGAGTTCGTGCGTTTTACTGCCTGTGTATGCGCCTGTGTTTAGTTATCTAATTGGTATTTTTAGATTTTGCTTCTCGAAAACAAAAAAAAATGCTTGCAATAGTGATTATAAATGAATGTACAGATTGAACGTTTCTTGAAATAAATAACTGAATGTTTATGTTGTGTATTATTACATTTCAATTGTGCTTGATGTAATTATATACATACATTCACACACATATATATATATATACATATATATATATATATATACATATATATACGTATATATATATATATATCTTATTTATATATATATATATCTTATATTTATATATATATCTACATATATATATATATGCCACCTGTATACACAGACATTTATATACATATATGCGAAAATAAGTGCACACTGACACTGCACACGCATGCACACACATACTCACACACACACATACGCACACAAAAATATATGCTGTTTTCACTGCACTTGCCTGAATTTTCGTATGTGTGCAAAAACATTTGTGTGTTAGTCTCTTTATAAGCTTTTTCGTGTGTAAATAATAAATATCTTTATGTGAATATTTATTCATTCAAATATTTATTTCAATAATTTCATCTTTAAAAAGTTAGTCTAAGTATTAAAATGATGGTTTGAATAAAGGTGTAAATTGAAGCAAATTGAAGCAAATTGAAAATATCCAATTATATTTTATATTATGTAAGAAAATTTATAACGGTTTCCAGGGGATGATACAATTATAAATTATATGCGCATACATATTTATATATTAACACATACATTCATACATATATGAAGATGCACACAAGCATTCATGCACATAAAAGTATAGGAACACACAGACACACACATACACCCGTTCATAAGCATGTATACAGACACACACACACACACACATGTATTTACCTGTATACAAACATATATTTCACGTGTATATACATAAACACATTCAAATTCTCTATTTCCCTCCATTACATTATTTTTCGCCCCCTTCTTTACACCGTTGTCTATTTAATTATATTTTATTCTCATCTCCGACACTCTCTGCTCTTTATTATTTCCGTTATCTCTGCGATTGTTTCTTCACTGTCGATTTATCATTCTTTTCCTCTTGGCTCTGCTGTTGCACTACATTTCTCTCCGCTTCTTTAATCCGCAGTTCACCATCATCCCGTTATACTTTTATCTTCCGCTTCATACTTCCTTGAAATGAATGTTATCTTCGTAAATGACCTTTTTTCAGATCTGGGTTTGTTTCATTCATTTACCCACTTTTTTCGCTACAATTGATATTTGTTTTGTTCTCTTAATGTTACTTCACACAATTTCCGTAGATCCTATCGTTGTAACGAAAAACGTTACGTGTATACTTTTGTAACTTTGCTGCCTTTGTTTCCCACTTCGTGTCTTGATTTATCGCATTGGTCGAAAGCTGTTCGTTGGTGATCATCATTGTCTTTACTTTTGATCATTCATATTTTCCTTTTAGTTCTCTACACCTCATGACCTTCCACGGTGCTGATAACACACGATTGCATATTATTGTCGGAATATATAGAAATTATACCGATGTTTGGTCAACAATTTTTAAGCAATATATTCAGTTATGGCGGTTTCTTTTGTCGGTCATACTTAGAAAATTCTCTGTCAAACATCTGCACCCAATTATCAATTATTCACACACACGCACACACACACACACATTCACTCACATACACACACACTCACACACACACACACACACAAACACACGCACACGCACATTCATACAGACACACAGGCACACTCATACACACACACTTACACACACGTATATATATATATATATATATATATATATATACAAAGTATAGAGCAGACAGTAGTTTATCAATTTATCACAATTGAAAGTGAGTAAGACTTAATATAATCTACTATGCATTCGATAAATATTTTAGGTGAATGTTTTCATGCAACATAGTTCTTCATATATATAGGTTTTTGATTATGCAACCGTTTACCTGTATAATGAGATCTAATTGTATTTCCTCATGTGATATTCAATTGCTGTCACCGTTAGGTAATATATCTGCGACTTCGATGCTAATACATCCATCTGCCATGTTTGAATTTAGTAGACGCTGGCAGTTTCATTCCGCCTTCTGTTAACGTGCTTCTGCGTGTCTGGTATGAGTGGATCAGATGTATTGTATATCTTGGTCCTATCCGATTTTTGATCTCTTCCTCAGGGAAAATTTTATTATCCGACCTTCAATATACGGTGGTACAGATGGTTCAGAAACACACAAAATCTCACCCACATACATTCATGTATGCATGCCCATAGACATACATAAGCTCACAGATACCTTCATACATATACAATTACATACGTATATATATATATATATATAT
>NC_068981.1:61161188-61175607 GCF_001194135.2 Octopus bimaculoides
ATATATATATATATATATATATATATACATATATATATTTATGCATCCGATCGTTTCAAACAGCGATATTTACATGTAAATACATGGTAGAATTATTAAAATGAATCTGATTATATTAAATTAATTAAATTTTGCATGTGAAACATTATATGCTCACAAATTCACACCTCCACACCACCTAGTCTATACACATTTATTGTTCAAGTTCATGTCTAAAATCAAGTTGAAGGCAAGGCTTTTGCGAGCGCTTATTAGCTCAATAGCCGTTTATAAAGAAAATATAATCAATGCATTCGTGATGTGGGTGTATAGTAGAATGTTTCGAGTCTCTTACAATACTTAGGAGAAAGTTCATAACACCTGAAAATTGTGAGAAAACACAAGTGCGTCAATTATAGCCATATTCGAAGAAGGAGAAGTCTGGAAATCATTAAAACAGAAGGAAATTTGGAGGCTAGTAGCAAAAGAGGCAGACAATCAAGGAAATGCACGGTGAGTATCCCGAGCTTTTTGAAGAGAAATTTCCAGGAGGGTGGATAAATCGCTCTTCCTCAGGAAGACTTTCGTTGTAGTATCATCCATGCGAATGCAGACGCATTAATACTATATGGATGTGGCTAAATCATCATATATATCGTTCTCATATACCAGGTCATATATAGAAGCATTTGATTACCTTCGCCAAACATTCACTACACTACACACAAACACACACACATACACACACACACACAAATTCTTGTTCATATTCAGATATATGATTGATTCTGTATACATATATATACATAGCCTTTACCCATCTTTTTTCATCTTCTGCCACACATGTGCGTGTAGTGGTTCGCCCACCTTCTTGCAATATATGTCGGGTACAGATTGCATCGATAACCAGCTAGTGAAGGTGTCCTCTAGGGTGTTAAAAACGGCAGTAACATCGATCCGTGCGAACAGCCATGTTGAAGTGGTGACAAACCTTACTACCTTCATCTCTTAAACATATCTATCTATCTATCTATCTATCTATCTATCTATCTATCTATCTATATATATATATATATATATATATATATATATGTGTGTGTGTGTGTGTGTGTGTGTGTGTGTGTGTGTATATATTTGTATATATATGCTATGCAAATACATACATGTTGTTATGCGACCTTGTATTATGCGTGTCGTCGGATGCGTATATTGTAAAAATATATTGCTACAAAATTGAGTAAATATCGATTAAATCTAAAGAAGAACGATAAACATAGTAAAATTGTTTCATAAGAAAGGGAAGAAAGTGATCTTGAGTAAAGAGATCAGTATGAACATCTAAAGAGAACCTGTTGTGATGGAGGATCATCAGGGCATTGATGCTATATTTTTTAAGTGTTCATCTACATCAATTAACTCCTTGTGCTTACTATAATAGTGAATCTTCCCTTTATCCTGCCCATTTACATTTTATATATGAATAGTCATGAATAATTTTGTTTCCAAGAAATAATAGTCATATTGCAAGTGTATTTTATCTTTCCTTATATAATTTACATCGATTTTGTGAAAATGTAATGTTACAAATAACATATTTGTTATTGTTGTCGACAGCAAATATATAATTGAAACCTATTTGCCAACTTTATTAGTCAGCCGCTATTCTTTCATTTTATTGAAAATATACTGCCTGCAACTGAGAATGCGAATCAATAACTGACCATTATATTTGTAACTTTTACTGTTTTTGTGATCTTTTCTTATATGTTTACGTGAATAAACATGCAAAATCATCGAAGAGAAAGGTAATGCTCAAGTGTAGTCAAGGCTTTAGAAATTGAGTTTTTACTGAAATGAAAACGAATATATCGTCAAACCGAAAACTATGAAGGGAGTCTTAACAAAATGTATATGAATTGATTTTCTTTATGATGAACTAAATTAAAAGAGAACAATAGATCGTATTTAGAATGTGCCATACCCTACTACCGCAGTCAAACAAAGATAAGAAAATGGATAAAGAGTACATTGAGGAAGACACGAATCGTTGTTATACTACTACTACTACTACTACTACTACTACTACTACTACTACTACTACTACTTATGCTGCGCCCACTACCGCTGCTATGACTGCTGCTGATGTTGCAAGAACGTTTACAAAGATAATACAATGAAAATAAAATATAAAATTTTAAATTATTTATTTATTAACAGAAATATTTTCGTCTAGAAAATAAATCTCTTTTGTGCATGAGGGGAGACCAAACCAGAAAGATAGTTATAGCAATAACCTAGTTTTTCACCAAACCCGGCTAATATATTTTCGTTGGTATGGCTCTTTATTTAAATCAATTTAATTTCCTCAGAAATTCATATGCTATCAATGTGTTACCATGTATACATCGTGAATTGCAAAATTAAAATACGGAATGCCAAATAAAGTTATCAGTCAACTATAAATAGAATCACACCCGATCATGTTGTTTCAAGAAGAATGCCATGTGATACACTAATATTGGTTACACTCTGACTGAAAGAAAAATTAATGCGTCAATGAAGATTGCACCTTCTTTCGTTGTATAAGTTGCCTGATTAATATCTGACTTAGGGATATATTGGCAATGGTATCATTGCCAATATATATTGGCAATGGTAACACTGCCAACATTAACAACGGAAAGGAAAATACTTCCTAGATCAGGAAGGAGTCTCAAATACAAAGTAATAAGATTTCTTACACAAAACTACACGATGGTCATTAATGTTATGCGCTGTCAAGGCTTACCGAAACAATAGTTTCAAAGTCCGAATAGCAGCCTCGTTGTCCATTATACCACATGTTACCAGAGCCTAATATACGATAGTCGGAGCGAAAATTCCCTTCAGACTATCAAGGAGTTTCCATCATGTTTATCCTAGCATATGAATATACACTATCATCACTGTGATTATTTCAAATCACAACATAACTGTAACAAATAAAATTTCCTACAGTATTACACCGCTTCTACGATATCCTTCAACGGGTATCATGTCCATATAAACAACAAATTTCTAAAATATTTATGAAGTTCTTAACAGTTGCCTTTTCCAGAGGTATGAATAAGAATACATCAAATACTTCCCCTAGTAGGTGTCTTTCACAGGGTAAGAAATTCTCCTGTCTGCTGATATCTGCAGCATCCATTTACTGTATCCTCGCCAAATAGCGGCAGCATTCAACGAAAACTTCTTGTTGTAGACCATGCGTCTTCACACAGCATCTTCCCATTTTCCGAATCACAGTTGTTCCTCTCAGTTATTAGTTGTAGTAGTCTGACGAGATTGGAATTAAATTTATTACCGTGTCCAACCCATCCTTTCGTCTCACACAAAGGAATAAAATACTGCTGGAAAAACGCTAAAATCTGCATAAGAACCGAGTGATCCACACTTTCATTGATCAAATTGTAGATTTGTTGCCCACAAAAAAGATTAGTGCGTTGCAAAATTTTCGTTTCATGTCGTTTTATTATTTGGTTCTTAACTTTGACAAAACGGCATTCATATATGTTGTTGTAGAATCAGTCGATGACTTCTTTCGCTTTCATATCTACCTTTTTTTAGTGTATTTCTCTCTATCGCTATAATTTTACAAATACCGTTAATCTCATACTTAATTAACCTTCCCATGACAGCAATAAATAAGCAAATGCTGAAAAGTAAATGTATGATTCTAAAGTTATCATTATGGAATTATATTTTCATCCTTCAAACAACATATAATGCATTTGCTATTTTAATTTTGCGCGGAAGAAAATTAGATGTATTTCAGTAAAAGAATATATATATGGAACTCCGTCGGTTACCAAGACGAGCAGTCGACTCTGGAAAGGAAAATGTAGGTTGCTCAGCATTCCACAGATACGAATGTTTTTAATGTACTTCCCAATGTAATACAGCGTGACACAGGATGTGACAAAGCTTGCCATTTGGAATACAAGTACTACTCACTTTTGTCTGCAGAGTAGACGGAAGCAAAGTGACATAAAGTGTATTGCTTAAGAACACAGCGTGCTGCCGTAAAACGAACCTCACGATTCCACCCACAAGACCACGCATCTTCACAAAACCACAAAAACGAAAGAAAACGTACCACATTTCAAGATATAAAGAAAATTACGTTTATTATTTCAAAGATTACAGAAGAGAAATTTATGAATGAAAATACGTGTCTAGGCTGACAAGAGATCAATACATGTTACATGCGGGGCGGCGAGCTGGCAGAGACGTTAGCACACCGGGCAAAATGTTTAGCGACATTTCTTTCGTCTTTACGTTCTGAGTTCAAATTCTGCCGAGGTCGACTTTTCCTTTAATAATTTCAGAGTCATTAAAATAAGTTACTTACCGTTTTACACGAAATTGCTGGCCTTCTGCCAAAATTTGAAATCAATATGCAATATGTTATAAAGGGATAGAAGTAGACATGCATTTTACAAGCATGCTATTTTCAAAACTACTGACAGTTGTGCTTTCAAAAATTAAAAGAAAAAACAAACAAAAGTATATTCGAAGATATTCCACAGGCAACAGTTATTTCCATGCATGCATTTATTAAATTGTGCCATTAATGATAATGTTTCTCCTGCATTCCTCGATACTGTTGCTTAAGTACTTGGGGCTACTTCTGCAAACTTAATCAGATGCACGCATATACACATATATGTGTGTTCGTATACATACTATAAGACTACTACTGTTTACTGTATATATATATATATATATATATATATAATTAAAATAAGGGCTGTTACTATAAGTAAAAACACACGCTGGATACGGAAGTGTGTATATTTGATAAAGTAGTTTCATTTAGAGTCCCTTTCCAGCGTGTGACTTTACTTACATTAACAGTCCTTAATGTAATAATGTATTTGTAAAAAGAATAATACTTAATATGAATGTTTTACCTTAATTGGTTTTACACGCTGGCTAATAGATAAAATCTTATACAGATTTCTTCTTTATATTTAATTGATAAATATTGGCCCGGAATATATTCAGTGCTCAATTATTTTGTTTAAACACATGTAACTGAAATGAACAGAATACAAGTATTTTCATAGATATATAAGTGCGAACATATGTATATGCTTCTTGGACACGTTGTCTTCGTATGTTACGTTTAAGTGTTTATACTTATATATTTCTGGTTGTGTTTGCATTGACGAGTGGAGAGCGTTGAACACGAAATCGTTTCGATATGCAACTGCACTTTAAAAAACAACAACTTTTCTTTGTTCATTTCTTCGACTTCAACGCGTGTGTATGTTTCATAAAATACTTTGACTTTAGAGTCCCTTTCCAACGTGTGGCTTCACTTATACTAACAGCCTTTAAAATAATGTATTTGTAAAAAAATATATACTTAATACTAGTTTATTGTTAACCTTAATTGGCTTTACAGGCTGGCGACTTCAAAAAATCATATATAGATGTTATCTTTATATTTAATTGAAATATATATATAAGCTAGACACATGCATGGGCATACCCAAATATTATGTCACCTCGCAACCCGACGCCCAGTGGTGCAGCATATTGCTGTTGTTATTATTATTGTGTGACAATGCTCGTGGATGTCAAAGAGGGAGGACGTGTGTTCGTGAGCTGTAAGATTTTGTTCATTTTTTACAGATACTGTTGTGTCTAAAGAATGTTTACAATTTTGTGTCCAAGCCGACTAGGCCTTTTCTGAGCTGCGCGGTTAGGCAGGTCTTTGCCCCTTCTGCGGCTAATTTTCAATCTAAATTGTTCATTTTTTTTCCTTTTTCAATTTTGAAATTTGCACTAGGTCCTTGGAGAAGATTATTAGGCCTTCCTTTCTTATTGACTTCCCCAACATTGCTGTCGGAAAAAGCACCAAAAATGTTTTAAATTAATTGTGTCCGCCCTCTCCGCACCTTAAAAATTAGAGAGAGATAGAGCGGCGACAAAAGTCTTGCTAGCACGTGCAACGCTGAGAAATAGAAGGAAAAAGAAGAAAAGAAACGTGAGAGAGAAGAGAAGAGCAAGGAAATTGAGCTAATGGACACTGCTAGAGACGCAACGCCTCTGAATTCTAGCCCTCGTACTACCACCACTAACACTAGCTCATTGAACACTCCACAACAACCCAATGCATAAAAGAGTCAAGATTTTGCTTCAATGACAAAGCCTACACATGGATGCATTAATGTTTTCTAGAATCTCTCAAACACTATAAAAATATATTAAAAAGAAAAAGCGAAAGATGTTTTTCGATACTATAGACAATGCAAAGAAACGTACCATGGTGTACAAATCTATATCTTTAAAAATTAGACGTTTAGAAACTGCCACAAAGCAAGCAGTAGAAAATGGTTGCTACCCATTTGGAAATATGTAACATATCTGTCGAGGGATAAGAAATATGGCACAATTGAAGACAAATTTGTTACAGAAGGCGTAGCAAGACATCACTCAACCGCCCAGCTGAGAAATAGTGAACTTGTCCTAGTTTCAACTTACTTGGGACGGCGCGTCATCAAGATAAAAATACTGGAGATACTACCAGAAATTAACGCTTGCTGGATTGTCGCAGCCGTTCTCCTCGATTTGGAAGATAAAATCAGAATCATCCAAGTCGAGAAAGAAAAAAAGAACAAGTGGACTTGTCAGGAATTGCAAATGATGGTCCAAATAAACCAAAACGTTTTGGAACAAATTCTTGACCAAATCAGCCTTCCACATGGTACTATGCTAAACGTTACAGTTGAGAGCAGAAGGCCAAGATGTTATCAATGCGGACAGAATTACCACCTGAAAGCCTTCTCCCCACAATAAAAACAAAAGGAGGGCACTACCCACTTGATACAAGCACCAACCACAGCACAACAACTGAAGCAACCCCAGCTACAGAAGCAACCTCACCAACAAAAACAACCCCAATGAGAGAAGAAACCCCACTAATAGAAAGCAGGGAAGGCACTAGCAAACAAACCACTATCACTACTACCACGAAGTACACGAGAGGTAACAACGCCAATAACAACAGAGATGCTGTCCACAACCACCACCACATTACAGCTCTTGCCAGAAGAACAAAAGTTATCAGCAAATTTCGACCCGCTGGAACTACCCCTTCTCGCGATTGACCACTCATGTCGTGAAGACAGGCCAACAGTATTGAGTGGACAGAAGACACACTTAAAAGTCTAAGAAAAGGCACAATAGTACACCAACAAATAAACAAGCTGTTCCCCCACCCCAAAGCATTCAAATTCTTCTCAAAACAACAACAACACACTAACATCAAGGCTTCCAACACCACCATTACCAACACCACAGACGCAGCTAGCAGTACAATGCACAGCAGGATCAACGCGAGAATTATACGAAAATAAGAGAAACACCACAGAACTGACCGCCATAAACACAAAAACTTAAAGAAAATAAAGACGTCAAAATGACTGAGTTTGTACCCCCACAGATAATACACCGCCACTGCACATACAGGTACTTCGAACATCGCAACATACTTGCAGCAACATAAAATCCAAACTTCCACAGGCGTTTGGAGGCTTCAAAAAGAGTGTCCTCGAACCTCTATAAATCCTTGGTCGTGGAGATCACCACCCCCACTTAAGGAGCACCACATCTGCCCCGCTCCAAACCCAGATTGCTAACAGTAAGTCGTCCTCTCATTTTTCTCCTTACTAGCAACTCAAAAATAGGTTGCATAATTCTACGTGGTCTGGAGATTCCTTGGAAACAAGGTCACCTAATCAACGACTTCAGGTCATAAGGAATAAACGTAATAGCCATTACTGAATCCAGACTAACCGAACGGCGAACTATCATGTGAATTTTTGACGACTACGAGATCTATGCACAATTGGATTGTGTGGGTTTAGCCGATAGGAAAAGTGGGTGGGGGTTCAAAAGCCTCGCGAACCTGTCAGACAGTTTCAACTGTCAATGTGGACGTGGGCAAACCGCATCGAAACATCCAAATTGTATCTATATAGAGTATTTTGCAGGTCTTTAGACAGGAATAGTATTAGTTGTCCACAATTTCAAATAGTCGGCTACACAGATCACAAGTTGGTGACCTGTAAGCTCGACTTAGACAGCATAGGTAGACAGGGCCTCGGCAAATGTAAGCTGAACACGTCACTCTCGGTGTGTTAAACTTACATTGAGAAGTTGAATATCTTAATTTGACATTTGTTGAGACCATGTAGAACACATATGGCCGATGTGAATGTTTTATTCTCTCCTCTCTCGGACCTACAATTATTAGATCATTTTTTTTTTGTGTTTTTTTTTACAAGGAATGTTCAGGATCTGAGTTGCAAATACAGTGGCTGCCCGTACACTTAGCGGAGAACAATTTTCAACCGTGAAATTTTAAACTCCAAATATTTAAATTATTGCCACAGTTGTAGCAATATATACAAAAGCAAAATTTATAAACACAATGAATAAAGCTACAGTAGTAGCAGAAAATATGGCATTATGCCCATGAAAGCGGGGAAAGTTTGACATTTCAAATTTCAAATAATTACACTTTCGCATTCGACAAGACATGAAAAACGACACCGGCCACAACAACAATACCAATAGTAACATTATCAACAGGAACAACAGCATCAATACCAGTTAGTGTAAGAAAAGTAACAGCCTTAGTTTCAGCCGCAAGACAAGATCATTAAAGCAAAAGTAACGGAAAAGATCACCGCTATCGAGGGACATCGCAAAAGAGTCAGCAGCAGCAGAAACCCTCCAAACAAAATATGTATATCAACAGAAGAAATCAAGTAAAAAACGCGTTCTTCATTGGCGACTCACATCACAAACAAATGTTGTGCGACGGTGACAGTGAGGAACCGAAATGACACAATACTACGAATGGAAAGAAAAGGATATGAAAGAAAAACGTCAACAAATAAAAGTCGGGAATATGAACAAGTTTTGATTTGGGGCTAAATTACACTAACATTTCCTACAGTAGCTACATGATTAACATCGCCAACACCACTACTATGATAGGCACCATTATCACCAGCAGAAACACAAACTTGATCACACACATCTCAACAGCTAGACCACATACGAACACGAAAAAAAAATTTTAAGGGAAAGAAATAATAAACCTCATGTTCATAATCATTAGCAGTAAAATATTTATGGATCACTTTCGTCAAATTACGAACATCACACAATATATAACTTATGTAAATCGATAGCATTCCGGCAGAAAAAAATCATTCAAATCCCACATCATAAAAATTTCACTATGATGTTCACAATGGAGTTGGTCGATTGCCGAATCCGTAATCCCATTGCAGCTGTTTGACAATAATCCACAAGCAAATAATGCACAAGCATTGCACAAATTCTTGCACGAAGGTTTCGTGACGTTGATCACATCATGATCAAGCCCTACTGATGGATCTGCCATGCTTCTAGATTTTGTTCTGAATTTGAGTAATATTTTTTCGCAAAATTCCGAGAAAGCAGCGTGCAGTTAAATATGTTACTAAGTAACAGATAATGAGGAAAATGTTGTTAAAACTCACCAATTAGCAGTCATTGGAACATTAAACTAAATAATTCGCGGTACTGCCCAATCGAGTATGAAGTACAATTACAAGGCAGAACTGTTAGAACGTCGAACAACAGCCATTGCTCTACTGGTTCGTGCTCCTTACCATCACAGTTCAAATCAAGATTTTGCCCACATAACTTGCAGATTTCACATATCACACAATTTAATAAGAGCACGAAGAACAATGGATGTCTTACATGAGTTCAATCTGTCGTAAGTAATAGATTCAGGGTGCGGTTTTGACAGCTGTTCCTCCATTCTTCCAACAGTCCTCATAAGTCTGCAACAAGATATAGTCACTGCCTAATGATTATATGATAAGAATGATAAGAGAAATACATGAGTCTCTGAAATTGAACTAATTTCTGGTGGCATTTGAGATCATTGTTTGTAGTGAAATTAACGTGAAATGTTTTAAGCGTATGATCATTTTCCCATAGATAAGTCAGACAAGGTTCAACTACTAAGTTTCTTCCTTTTCGAGCTATGTCTTTCAGAAGTTTAGTAGTTTAGCACGAATACAGAAATCAACTGCGCAAATTCCTCGCCTTAGTAATATATTTGTTTTGCCTTTTAACTATTAAGTACTTGCACAAATTATCTGCCATTATATGTAAAAAGAAAAAACAAAAAAAAAACCAAACATATCTCTAATAAATTTACGTCAGCGACAGTATTTATAGTTAGGGGTGCTTCTTTCGAATTGGCTTGAATTGCCGATGCGGATCATACACATCTTCGATCCAGAAATATATATATAATGAAAAATATATTTTGTCAGATTCCAGTGATTGTTGAAATATTGTACAGATATATCGCATACAGATATATACTAAAGTATTCAGCAACTCAATTTCATTGTGTAGTTAAGCATCGATGAATAAGTGGAAGTTTAGCTGATGCATAGGGAAAACAAAACGATAATAATGAAAACGTTATATATTTATTCTATACAGTAATGCGAAATAGTCAATAACTCAAACTCTCCAAAGATATTTGGTAAATAGCACTATTGACTACAGAACGTAGAAAGGATGGGATTAATAGCTTTCATATTTCGTTTAATAATACAGAATGTGGAATGGAGTTAATCTATTCAGATTCGGTCGACGTAACTACTGCAGAAGGAGAAGGTCTGCTGCAATATAATCTGCTCGATCATAGTTCAGCTGCGTCTAAATATCAATATGAAGCCCACACATATGATATATATATATATAGATATATATGTCTGTGTGTTTGCGTGTGTGTTTATGTGAGTGTGTGTGTGTTTATATGTGTGTGTGCGTGTGTGTGTGTGTGTGTGTGTGTGTGTGTGTGTGTGTGTGTGTGTCTGTGTCTGTGTACGTATATGTACATGTTTGTTCAAAATATATTTGAAAATACAGCATGAATAAAGCTTAGTGAACGCAAACATCGAAATGAATATGTAAAAGTCCTGCTGCATTATCAGAATGATTAGACATATTCCAAAACATTGCGACATAATATTTTTGCTAGTCTGTTATAATGTCACGGAAACTTATATGTGAAATTAATCTCAAATTAATGAAGTGGAGACGGTAGAACAGTGATTCCAAGCGTCAAAGATCTCTGCGATTTATAATCAAATCACGCTGTAACATAAATTGTCCTCATTTATGGATCGAGAAATGGATTGTCAGACCAAGTAGTGGGATTTTACGAATACAGTTTTTATCCTGATATCACATTTACAGTTTAATGCAAAGTTTTGGTATCCTCAAATTAATTGCTAAAAAAATGTTTCCTTCAGATTATAACAGACTGAGAAAAATATTGCGTCGGAATGTTTGTGAATAGGTCTAATAATTCTGAAAATGCGGCGCAGTTTATACATATTCATCTGGATGTATACAAATATCCACGTATAAATATGAGTGTGTATGTATGTGTGTACATGTGCGTGCGTGTTCAGAGGCGGACGGGATCTAAAAATATTGGTTGTCAGGAGACTAAAGGGGACCAACCGCAACTACAATGCTATCTTTTAATTTTTTTTTTCTTTTGTTAAAAATATTATTTTCAACTGTATACATACACAGCCAGGCTGAAAGAGCGCATTCTTCCAGGAGTGAATAAAAAAAATAGATATTAACATGAGCCTCTATATATCGATTCTAACGGCGCAGGGGACCACTTGCAATCGGGCAAGCAGACAACCTAGGCAGTCCACCACACTGTGTGTTTGTTTGTGCACCGTTTAAGTTCATTTACGGGAGACGTTTTTGCGTATGCATATAAAAGCTCCTATATTATTACGTCGGCTACGGCTAATGGTACCAATTTGCAAGAGTACTTTTCTGGGGTTGTACCGAGTTGCGCCGATATAATGTAGGGTGATATAGTAATAATTTTAATAATAATAATCCATCGAGAGATTTACAGATATTTTAATGTATCACAACGTGTGTTCCCATGCATCACATGTTTCTTACCATCATAGTCCGTGTTCTTACGATGATTGCAGTGCAATCCGTACTATCTAGTGACATCAAGTGAATCTTTGTTCATAAGGCGAAATTGTATTAAAGTTGTAAGCAACGAAGGTATAACAGAAGGGTGTTCTTCAATTTTCACCGATCAAAATGTTCATTCGGGCATGTGGGCAGTTCTGTATTTATTCGATATGGAAGAATAGGTGATGGACGGAGAGAGAAAAGGGAGAGAGAAGGGAATGTTAGCGATAAAGGAGAAAAAAATCGTGCGTGATAATTATAGACTTGTCTTATTAACTCTGTGTACACATCTGATGAGTAGTATATTTCATTGGTTTGACCTTACAGCAAGCACTTCCTCAATGAATTCAGATGTTGTGGGCACAGTAAACAAAGATAGTTTTGGTGATTAAGTTCATTGTCTGAGTTGATAAATGATGTTCCCTTAAAGGTCCCTTTTAGTTACTTCTGGCAGTAGAATGATATATTCTTTTATTCGTTTATTCTTTCAATTGTTTCAGTCATTTTAACTGTGGCATAGCTGGAGCACCGCCTTTAGTCGAACAAATCGACACCAGGACCTGTAAGCCTAGTACTTATTCTATCGGGCTCTTTTCCGAACTGCTACGTTACGAGGTTGTAAACACACTAACATCGGTTGCCAAGGTATGGTGGCGCGGACAAACACAGGCACAGAAATGCATACATACATACATACATACATACATACATATATATATAGACGTTGGGCTTCTTTCAATTTCCATCTACCAAATCCACTCACAAGGCTTTGATCGGGCCGAGGCTACAGTAGAAGACACTTGGGCAAGTTACCACGCTGTGAGACAGAACTCGGATCCATATATTTGGGAAGCTAGCTTCTCACCACACAACCACTTTTAAGTATTTTGCTCAGTTCGTTTATATGTTCTACTCTCTATTGTTCCGTAAGATGCTAACGGGAGTTAGTGTTTTTCTGTTTCATAATTTTCTGTTTCAATTCTAATAAGGATGGCTTGATCTCATACTTACGTGATATAATTACTACTGGATGGCTATGAAAGTTACACCCCTGCAATGTTCTGTTGTATGTTCTTCCCTTTTTATTATAGACCAGTTGGTTGTATGCGACATTCCATTTCGTTTCAGCCTCCAGATGGGGTTAGATTATGATATGCAGTGCCTTTTGTTTTCCTCAGAAAATGACGTAAAATGTTTGCGCAGATTTTTCATGGTGCCTCCGGTACCAACTATGTATGCATATTTGTAGTGCTTTCACCTTCATCTCACAATTATATACCATGCGGTTGTTATTCAATTTGAATCGAATGTTTCTTCGACGATCGCTGGACTGTTCCTTGGTCAGATATTTGCTGAAATCGCATATATATCACTACATATTTAAGAAGCATAACATGAAAGTGTCACACGCAACCTGCTCCAGCTTGGAGTAGCATAATCACCGAATCAACAATAAAGAAATAAATAAGGGCTCGAAAATCTCTCCTCAGTGAAATCTTAACTAATGAACCTGTAAACAATGCTCACTCGACCGACCCCCAGGAAGCCAACGCTAGATTATATAGCACGGATTTCCAATGACAGGAATCACACACTCACCAAAATTCTTGACCACGCTCTCGCGCTTGTGTACCATAACATGCCAACAAAGTTCTCTACTCCTATAGGGCTTCAATTCAATGCAATAAGCCCACGCAATTTTTATGAAATTCTTTCTATTTCTTAACTTAATGTTTTAATAACGACTTATTGACCACAAATATAACGCCCCACAATTTACTTTAGATTATATATGTTTTATCGTCTTTCTTTTGTTATCAACCACTACCTGACCACAACTCCTTCACCTCTCCAAAATGTGTCTGAACTTTTAGCAACTCACCACAAGCATATAATGTTCGAGTGAAAACGAAATGTAAATCTTATAAATGTTGAAGCAAGTTACGTTACCCGATTCAGTTTCCTGCATTGTGCGTTGCATCTGATGTCAATACATCGTCTCATTCCCACTAAGATGCAGTGCAGAAAGAAGTGGAAACGATTGTTGTGCTAAACAAATCTTCTATTTACACACTGTCTCCGAACGAATCGTTTAAATTATACCCAAGGTATGCCTAGGATTTCCGGACGTAGGGCTTGCGACGGGTGCGCACAAGCGCCGATGGCACCTGGTAGCCATGAGTGGCGAACGTCCTGCGTAGTATCAAAACATGGGACTTACTCCAAACAAGGTTTGCATACTGCATTTAATACCTCCTTTCTACACCTGAATTTAAAATTTTGAATATAACACACACACACACACACACACACACACACACACCCATATATATACACATATACATAG
>NC_068981.1:61175698-61176985 GCF_001194135.2 Octopus bimaculoides
TATATATAATTATAAATCAAACCAAGAAAAAGACCATTTCTTTCAAATGGATGGAAAACATCCAATTTTCATTAGCAACACAAATAAGTAAGTAGCACAAATAATAGTGTGTACTTACAATATACAAATATCTAAAGGAATAGATAAATACAATTAACATAATAAAAGTTATTTACATTATAATATAATATAATATAATATATTATAATATAATATAATATAATGTAACACAAAGAGATATAATATTATATAACAAACGATTAAAACAAATATAAATCCAACAATTTGTTTCGACTAGATTTATAAAAATTCACATTCATACATATGAGTCTCGCCAGTAGATATTTCTTTAAAAAACAAGCAAAAAGTCCATGCAAGGACTGCTAACTTATAAAAGAGACTGATTTAAAATATACCTGTGTTTACAAGCCTGTCCATTAATAATTCAAAAATATAATACAATAAAAACAAAAACAATATTCAAATATAAAAAATATGTAAAGAAAATTTATAACAGTCATAAAATGGTTTTATGGACGTCCAATAACATTAATCTAAATATATTTTAATCGAAATTATTTGTAATTATTTGTAATTTTATTATACAAGATCTATGTAATTTGTTAAATTTTTTTGTGGTGGAGTAGCAACTATATTTTATTTTAAATTATCATATACTATAAGGAAAATAATAGATAAAGAAGGATATATTCTGTGCAGACACTAAATTCATTGAAAATATCTTTATTCAACGATGGATTCACCCAAAAGTTTTTATTAAATACGGTGAGGGTAAATAAATGTATAAAGTTACAATTATTATAAATTTTACTATTCCTTAGACAAAAATGATAATAATATATAAATAAAGTATAACAATGTTACTTAGTTTTACAGACGGAAATAAATTAGAATAAAACAATAGTTATATTATTCTCTAAATTCTCATGTGTATACAAGTTCGAAAGAACATAATATGATAATATATACTAAATACACGAAATATTCGTATATGTATAATTATTCATATATATATATATATAATTATATATAATAATATATAATAACTATTCTCATTTATTTATTTGTACTAATATAAACTTTATTCTTAAAGTAAAAACACAAATTTACTTTCTTCATGAGAGGAAAATACCATCGTTGATCAATGTTTTTATATTTATATATTAATTGCTTACCGAAAAATAACTGGAAATATGTACTTACAATAGAAATCGTTTTTGATCATGATACAACCTTTAATAAAATTAGAAGCTAATTCCAACTCTG
>NC_068981.1:61177642-61181587 GCF_001194135.2 Octopus bimaculoides
TATACATACACATATATTTCGGATTGAGGATGTTTCAAAAGCTAGAAATGCTGTGTTTGGGATTCCGATAAAAAGGCAACACTCGGTACATGACTTCATTTTACACCTTTTACCATGTGAGAAAATTTTTTCTCCATATTACCTACAGTGAATATCCCCTTAGAAGTTGAAATATATCACAAACATGTATGAACTAGTCTAAAGTTCTCTTATGCCAAAACATTGCTTGGCTCCGTTACTGCTGAAATCATGTATAAACACAACAAATAAAGCACATTACATTATTTGCAGCCGGGGAAAAAAGTGAATTCCGAATTTTCTTTTACTTCTTCATTCCATTTCTGTTCATATGCCATATTTTCCCCTCTATTTACTATATGCATTTATCTAGTATCTACCAAATATCTCTCCTTTTAAGCGTATTGAACTAAGTATAGACGTATTTTCTGTCACACGGAAATTTTATTTAACAATTTGTTATTTGCCAATTATATTTTATGTCAGGAATTGTTTTGGGCAACGTTCTTGAGATAACTGTGTCGTTTTGCCTGAAACCTAAGGCATTTCTTTTTTCAGCATCTAAGTTTAATTAAAAAAAAAAAAGAAACAAGCACCCTGCTGTTTTATTTTTGATTTTGCCGAACGGCCTAGGAATATGTTAACCTAATGTATATAAATAGATCAAATTTAAATTTACCTATATTTTTATATTTTTCTCTACTCTCTGTACATTATCTCGCTATATGTTCTTCATCATTCGAAAAGTTTATGCGTTGCCTATATTTATAATACTTTTACAACGCATTGCATTTATTTAATATTTTTAGAAAATAAAATAATAATCGTTGGCAAGTTCACCTTTGATATTCTTGAATATGTATGAATAAATCAATCGAATTTGTACATTAGAAACAAATTTACTGTGAATTGAGTTGTTATGTTCGTTCACAGATTCAGAACATAAACGGTCGAAGAAATGAACAACTATGCACTCACATTACACCGGAGAAATAGCGAATATCTAGATACCAAGAAACAGTTGAATGAAATGCGATGTGTTCGGATTTGAGAAGGCCCAGTTTTTAACGCAGATAATAGTATTATAAGAAAGAAGGGGAAGTTTTAATGAAGTGCAAAAATTATGAAATAATATTCAATGCTTATAAACGTTTGATATGTTAAAGCTAAGCGAAAATTCCATTAGTTAAAAATTAGAGAAAGATTTCAATTATTTATAAGTCATTTAAAAAATGAGTGGTAGTACTTTAGCTTCGTTGTGGTTAACACATTCCAAAATAAGTATTGAATTAACCAGCAATCAGTGTAAACAATTCTGTCTAATATGGTAATTAATACTTATTTCCACGGCTAGAGCAAATGAAACATAGAGAAAGATATGATGAGTAAAATATGCTGAACAAAATCAGGAACGTAAATATATGTATTGATAATATATACCGAAGCTTATGCCAAGCTGAATAATAAGGATCCTTGGTCTCCTTAATAGTAATACGATTTAATATCCACTATCATTACCCTGTGTTCCTGTTTCAACTGAGTATAGAGCAACAAGTATTAAAAATTGAAATGAAATCCTACTACGGTGGCAAAAACATTAGGATGCATTAATTGGTTAGTTGAATGAATTTAAAAATATTTCGCACGTATAAGTGTGGCGACAACCCTTTGGATTTGAAGGAATTCCAACAGAAACGTAGGGAGAAATACTTTACTTGTTCTGCAGTGCACACTTACGTGCGAATATCAAAGTTCAAGATGAACGAAGTGATGCAATACAAAAGGTGTTTTATAAACAAAAGTGTGGACGGGTGTAAAGGAGTAATTATTGGAAGTCGGATTTTTTACAGTGGGTTTTCTATGGTGAATCTGAACGCAAAATTAAGTGCAACTGTGGGATTTCAGGAATTTGCTTAAAATGCATGGAACCGAGTTCATTGTAATGGTGAATTTGTTATTAAACTTATGAGGGAGATTTGTAATCTATGCTGAGCCTGCGGTGTTCTTACGATTCTCCAGCTTGATTGGTGGAAATCCTGTGGTTTTATTATATAGTGCATCGCCTTTTACGTGTATAAGAAGACATTCTATAGTTTCAGTAATATTCATTATAAATTTATTGTCTTACTTGAATGGACGTACCATTATACATTCATATTCTAAAGTAACCATTTCGCTTCAAAGTTCCTGTGGATCAAATAGAAGAAATACTGACCCTAACACCACTTATTGCGCTTGAAGTTTTTTTTTTAAATACCACCTTCTAAAACATGCTCAAAATATAGTTTGAAAGGATATAATTTGGTTCATGAAGCAAGAAAGTGCATTTATGAAGTCAACAGCTAACTTGTAAGTTAATTCAATAGTTTCAAAAATCACTATCTTTTATGCTGGCAGTGCTATGACATTTATTATTCAAAATTAGGTTATGGTAAATTTCATCGCATTGCACTGCATGTTGGACATTTGCATATGAAATCTTCGTAGTTCTTCAAATCAAATCAAATCAAATGAGTATATAATGGTCTGGTGTCTCTATGTTGATAGCTTATGCAACTGAATCCCGTAACAATAATACTTTCCAATATTTTCACACGGCCAGTAATTATGCAGGGTAAGGGTCAGTCAATTATATCGACCCCAGCAACCCTGTAAAATTTATTTTATTGGTGAAATGAGCGAAATGCTTAGTGGTATTTCGTCTGTCTTTACGTTGTGAGTTCAAATTTCGCCGAGGTCTACTCTGTCTTTCATTCTTTCGGTGTCGATAAATTAAGCGGCAGTTGGTTCCCTCCCCCAAATTTTCAGGGCTTGTGTCTGGAGGAGAAAATAATATTTATTTCATCGAGCCTGACAAGAGGAAAGGTTAAGTCAGCCTCGGTAGCATCTGAACTCGGAAATTAAACCTGAAGAAATGCCTCGAAGCATTTAGTTCGGCGTGCTAGCGATATTGCCAGTTGACTGTCTATATCATGTAAAATGATAAAAATAACTACCTGAGCTATTTTACTAAAGAAAGGTGAAATAATTTCCCTGAATACGAATTGGACTTTAGGAAGGCATCCAATAATGTGAAGTAATACAAATGCAACAAATATTTAGGAAAAGTCACAAGAAGCGTTAATGAAATCACTTTCCCTGCAGATAGTAACTTAACTACAATTATATTTTCATAAAATTTAATTATTCATCGTACAGATTACAGATGAGCTTCGATATTACCTCCAAATTTGTTAATCCTCACATGAACTCCAGTACATAATTTAATAACTCTGGTTGATTAATCCACGACAAATTAAGTGAACACCTAATTACGTGCTACGAATATAAACGGACAAAAATATATGTACATGCTTTACACATAAGAAACAAGGTGTATAAAGGAAGGTATGGATTATGCCTTTATTTATTGCACACGGAAAAAATATATTGTTCAGTTTACACGCACATATTTCGATACACTAATACACTATTCATTAATTCATGATTGCTTAAGCTGATAGGTAATTCCGAATGGGGAGCTGATTTTAAACGCTATTTGATTCTCTGATTCCGTATTATTTACTATTTATTTACACATGAACACACACGAACACACATGCACACACATGAACACACACGCACACAAACGCACATACACACTCAAATATATGTAAATATTATGCAGCAAATTTCAGTCACGATATATTATATAACTATTCACTATTGTTAGAAAATAGTTGCCTGGAATGCATGAAATACTATAGTGAACAATAACCTCAAAACTATATGATCTTTACAACACAACCAAAAATTGCAATACCAGAATCCTAAAACAGTCTGACAATTGGACTGTTTTTTACGTTTTAGACATATATATATTTACGTATATACATACGTTATTACGTAGGTGTATATATATATATATATATATATATATATATATAT
>NC_068981.1:61182325-61183552 GCF_001194135.2 Octopus bimaculoides
GGACACTGCTGACCGCCCCTGTTCGAAGGTTATAAAGGACACAGGTTTCGTGTGTCACATAGCTAGCTAGAGGCGATGGCTTCTTGCAGCTAATTCACGGCAGCTTTCGTCCTAATTTTGGGACTGCCATGTTGGCTTGGCGATAACTATTAATATATATATATATATATATATATATATATATAGATATAGATATAGGGAGAATTCACAGAAAAAGAACAAAGCAGATGAAGACAGGTGGTGTCGTAAAACAAATATATGTATTAGTATAACCCTCGGGAATTGAGAAAAATGTTACGTTTCGAGCGTACGCTCTTCCCCAGAAAGGATCACAGAAAGAAAGAAGGAGAGAAAGAAGGAGAAAAAAAAAGGGGCTAGTGGTCACCGATCTATCATGGCGTATGCCAGAAAGAAGGGTAACACAGAAGCGTTAAGAAGAAGGGGACACAACAAAATAGTGTGATCCCAAAACGAGGGTTCGTGTGTATAAGAGAATGCTGGTGATCTTAACGTATGAATGTGTGTATATAGGTGTGAAAATGTGGGGATGTGAATTGGTCAGTGCTGGTCTGTGCGTGGTGGTGTGTTGTAATGTGATATGTTGTCCGGTATGGTGTAGCGTGGTGTGGTGTGATGGTGTTGGGAGGTGGTGAGTCGAGGGTGTTGAAAGCACAGGTGGACCGTGGGTTAAAGGTGGGGGTATATGGGTAGGCAGAGGTGAGGGTATGGGGGTATGGTGGAGAGGGTGTAAGGGATGGGATGGGGTGGGATGGGAAGGAATGGGAAGGTGGGGTAGGTGTGTGTAGAGGGGGGAGTGGGCTTATGAGGGAGGGTTGACGATGAAGGGGACGGGGAAGGTGGGTATGAGAAAGAGAGAATGAGAATAAGAGAGAAGAGAGAAAGAGAGTAGGGGTAAAGAGAAGTAGGAGTGAAGAGAAGTAAAGAGAAGTAAAGAGAAGTAGGAGTCGGAGCAAGAGAAGAGACGTGGGTGGGAGGAAGTAGGAGGGAGGGGAGACGAGGAGAGAGGCAGAGAGGCAAGAGATGCAAGTAGAGGAGGTTAGATGAAGAGGGGAGGAGAGTTGAGACCATGTGGAGCAAAGGCGCGAATAGAGAAGATTGATTCCTGTTCACGGCGCAAACGGGAGTCCGGATGGCAACATTGCAACGACAATCCGAGCACGGACAGGTGTTGCAAAGAGTGACCGGTAGAGCGGAAATGGCGTGACA